>NC_142803.1:55685898-55979068 GCF_049724085.1 Artemia sp. Qi Xiang Cuo
CCTCGTGCAACTCAACCCTCCATGCAACCCATCTCCCTCAAAACACTTTTCAGTCATTTCTCATTAAATTGACACATTAGAACTTAAAACAAATGAAAATTATTACGTATATGAATGAGATTACACTGCTCCTCAGCCTCTCACTCTTTGCGTTAAAATGTTGGTACTTTTGAAAGATTTTCTTATTGTTCTAATTAAGCAAACTTTGTGATTTAGGAGTCGTTTTTAAGGAATTGGAACAAAATTCAAAATTTAGTGCAAACAGCGAGGTTATGAGGTGTGAGTTGGGGGTGTGGGGGGGTTTCATGTTATACTCAAAGACATAGCTATGAGGCGTTTCAACAATGATGAAGAAAATGGTAATCTCAAAATTTTGACCGCACGATTTCGGAAAAAAGAGGCGCACATTTGTGCAGATAGGAGATCATAACCCCCACAATAACATTTTCTGATACGCTGAATCTGAAGGTCTGATTTACATTCAGATTTATTGACTTTTTGAAGGGTGTTTCTCCCTTTTTGGAAAATCAGGCTCCCTGTTTTCAAAATCCCTTTTTCTTCTGAGGCTTGGAGCATTTGGTGGTTAGATATTAAACGTAATGAAATTTATATATTTGCAATCTGCATAAAAACCCAATTCTTGTCAATTGTTATCAAAATATCCATTTTTGAGTTTCGGTTACAATTGAGCTAAGTCGCTCCTTCATTACAATTTAACACTATGAACTATTTGATAAAACTTATTGGGCTAACGTCCTATTTTTAATTAATCCTGTAGCAAACCGGAGTTTGTGAAGCACGATTCACGCTATTAAAGCTTATTATTTCTGAGTCCAGTTGATAAGTGCACCATTTTAGAAAATTCTCTTTTTGGGGAAGCTTTTGGTTCCTTTACGTGTACGTAAAGGACTGAAATACCCTTACAGGCGTCTTCTTTTCTTCGATATATTTGCTTACTTGGTTATTCAGTGTAAGCAGCGAATTTATGGCAAATCCAGGGAAAATTTTTTTTTTAAACGCTTTCTGGGTCTCATTACAAAAATGACGTTCCTCGCAAAAACATAAGTTGTTCCCACAAAAGGATTTTCGTTCTTAATTAGAAAAAATAAAAAAAAAACACTTTTTTCCACAAAATAAGTTTTTCAAAGAAAAGTAAAGAACTCCATTAAACAAAAAATTAGCAAAAATAACATCAAATAATCTACCAATCATGAAACTGCCACAAATCAGCATCGATAAATAAATGAAACCCAAAATGAACAGAAATTACAATAATTAACCGAGTCAAACTCAAAACGAGCAGAAATTAACATAAGTTGGGCGCGAAACCCATATGCCTTCCCAAGACCAGAACAAAATTTGCACTTTACTGAAAAATACAAGTGAATGTTCATTGTCAGTTTAATATACATATATTGATATTTAGTAATCAAAATGTTAATATCATTTGATTTATTAAAGGTGTAAAAGTAAAACCATTTGTATTTTTTCAGTAAAGTGCAGCAAATTTTGTTCGTGTCTTGGGAAGGCATAGGGGTTTTGCGCCCAACTTATGTTAATTTCTGCTCGTTTTGAGTTTGACTCGGTTAATTATTGTAGTTTTTGTTCGTTTTGGGTTTCATTTATACGAGTTGCACTTTACTTTCATCTTGTTTCCCAAAAACTGTTTAAAATTATGGTTTTTTTCGTGGTTGTTTTCGATTTTGCTTTATTGTTCGACTTGATAGGAATTCTGAAACTGGACTTAAATTATTTCATCAGATACACGTTAGCACTCTAAAGTGAAATTTGAGTCGCATATGCTTGGGGTATTAAGCGTTTGAATCTGATAAGGAGAGGTTTAATTTCTTTTAATTTCCAAGATATAGATTCCTCTCCCTTATGATTTTCGTAATAATTAACCGCTACCGCATATGCTTGGGGATATTAAGCGTTTTGAATCTGATAAGAAGGAGCTTAATTTCTTTTAATTTCCAAGATATAACGTATAAAATACCTTAAAAATGGAGTGATGTGTGTTCAGTTCCTTCTTACAATTCGAATCATGAAGTGGAACGCAAATAGACGCTTTTATTTCGCTAAACTTGGTGAGCAGCTTTTTAACTTTTAGCTTTAAAATTTTAATAGAAACTGCAATAGTTTAAACAAAAAGCAGCAGATGCAATTTAATTTTGAGTTTGTAATTCATTCATTTTTATAGAGACTGCAATAGTTTCACGAGAACCTTCTTTTAGCATATTTTAAGTTTAAACGAAAAGTATTAAATGCAAAATTCATTTTGATTTTGAAATTCAGTCATTTTTAAAGAAATCAAGAATTTATGCGTTCATCCCAATTAAATTAAAAAATAAGCATTTTCAAGTGGAAATAAGGAACATCATTAAGAACTAAGACGAATGCAAATTATCCCGTATATGAAGTGAGCTGCCCCCTCCGAAATACCTTGCTCTTTATGCTAGACGTTTTGGTAATAGCTATAAAATACATTTAAAAAATATATCTCTCGAGGAGGTATTCTTTAACTGAATCCCAAGCTTCTGAATCCCCCATGCAACTGAACCCTCTTTAACTGAACCCTCATGTAACTGAACCCTCCTTAGCTATCTGATAAATGGTGCTTACCATAAAAGTTGCACGGGCTTACACTGAAAAAAAATTTTTGACGGTCTTTTTAATACATTATCTTTATGTATATAAGATCGATCGTGAAGTAATAATTTTTGCCCATTACAGCTTATACAAATTCCATATATTTTAAGCCTTTTAATTTTCATGTCTAGATGAAATCATGAATTAGAAAATTTAATTAGCTGTTTGGGTTTTCAGACCTAGTTTTTTAGATTTTCGTGGGTGTTAGGTTCCCAGGGATTTATTATTTGAGAAGTTCCGGTCCCCAGACATTGTTACTTACTTACAATTTTTTCATAATTTTTTGAATGAAATTTCTCCATTGTGTATGCAAGAGGTGACTTCAAAAAAATAAGCATTTTCAACAAGGAATAAGGAGCATCATTAAAACTAAGACAAATAGAAATTATCCGGTATATGAAGTGAACTGCACCCCCCTAAATACCTTGCTCTTTATGCTAGACTTTAACTTTTCATCCCAATTAAATTAAAAAATAAGCATTTTCAATTGGAAATAAGGAACATCATTAAAAACTAAGACGAATGCAAATTATCCCGTATATGAAGCGAGCTGCTCCCTCCGAAATACCTTGCTCTTTATGCTAGACGTTTTGGTAATAGTTATAAAATACATTAAAAAAATATATCTGTCGATGAGGTATTCTTTAACTGAATCCCAAGCTTCTGAATCCCCTATGCAACTGAACCCTCTTTAACTGAACCCTCATGTAGACTGAACCGCCCTTAGCTATCTGATAAATGTCGCCTGCCATAGAAGTTTCACGGGCTTACACTGAAAAAAAAATTTTTTGACGATCTTTTTAATACATTATCTTTATGTATATAAGTTCGATCGTGAAGTAATAATTTTTGCCCATTACAGTTTATACAAATTCCATATATTTTAAGCCTTTTAATTTTCATGTCTAGATGAAATCATGAATTAGAAAAGTTAATTAGCTGTTTGGGTTTTCAGACCTAGTTTTTTAGATTTTCGTGGGTGTTAGGTTCCTGGGATTTATTATTTGAGAAGTTCCGGCCCCAGACATTGTTACTTACTTACAATTTTTTCATAATTTTTTGAATGAAATTTCTCCATTGTGTATGCAAGAGGTGACTTCTAAAACATAAGCATTTTCCACAAGGAATAAGGAGCATCATTAAAACTAAGACAAATAGAAATTATCCGGTATATGAAGTGAACTGCACCCTCCTAAATACCTTGCTCTTTATGCTAGACTTTAACTTTTCATCCCAATTAAATTAAAAAATAAGCATTTTCAACTGGAAATAAGGAACATCATTAAAAACTAAGACGAATGCAAATTATCCCGTATATGAAGCGAGCTGCCCCCTCCAAAATACCTTGCTCTTTATGCTAGACGTTTTGCTAATAGCTATAAAATACATTAAAAAAATATATATCTCGAGGAGGTATTCTTTAACTGAATCCCAAGCTTCTGAATCCCCCATGCAACTGAACCCTCTTTAACTGAACCCTCATGTAACTGAACCCTCCTTAGCTATCTGATAAATGGTGCTTACCATAGAAGATGCACGGGCTTACACTGAAAAAAAAAATTTTTGACGGTCTTTTTAATACACTATCTTTATGTATATAAGATCGATCGTGAAGTAATAATTTTTGCCCATTACAGCTTATACAAATTGCATATATTTTAAGCCTTTTAATTTTCATGTCTAGATCGGGAACCTAAGATCGATGACTCACACTATATTACTCATGATGGATATTACGAGGTGTGGAGAACGAGTGGAATATGCAATTTTTACCGGATATTGAGACATCAACTGACCCCGAGTGAGAAGGAGGCATCAGAAGAAGAAGAAGAATACGGAGAATTAATAGTCTTTTTGTTCACCATTATAGATGAATAAACTGATTTAGCCGATGGAATGAAGTCCTATTCCTACAAGTTAAGTTAGAATAAAAGAATGAGGTATATTGGTATCGGTTTTACTCGGATCAGTAAAATACTTACCTCCATTCTCCCCTCCCCAGATGTGTATTATACAGACCACATCGGAGAGGTAAAGCTAGGTCAAGTCACAATGTCATTCTGTCGTTACTTTTCAATTAAGCTATTGAATACCTTTTACCATTGTCTCTTGTAGGCGTCAAATCTATTAAGTATCTGAGCATATTCTTTGTATTGTTGATGCAAGCATCCCATTCCTTATTCTTTAATTACTCGTGAGGCATTCTTAACCAACGCAATACCTTTACGCAAATACCTTTTCGCAAAAAATTCGCAAATAGAGTTATTTTTACGTCACAATTTTCAACTTAAAACCATTCTAATTATAGCATCCCATTCCTCATACTTTAATTACCCGTTACGCTTTCTTAACCAACGTAATACCTTTACGCAAAGACATTTTCCCAAAAAATTCGCAAATAGAGTTATTTTTATGTCAAAATTTTCAACTTAAAACCATTCTATCTATAGCGTCCCCTTCCTTATACTTTAATTACCCGTTACGCTTTCTTAACCATCGGAAGTTCAATTTGGTTATTGAACTTAGAAGTAATTACCCTTTTCAAAAACATTAGTCGTTCTATTAATGAACCCGTGAAATTTTGCTTGAGTACATTATACCTTGCCAAGTTTTTTAAAAAACCAACTAATCATGTTACCATATGGACTAACCGCCGCTCTCTCTCTCACCGACTGACCCCAAAAAAATGAGTGTCACATTAGAAAACCCGTCTGGTAAGGCAAGTACCGTTCGTAGTAATAGGTGACTGACCCGTGGTAAACCAATGTACCGGTTAAACTACACGCATATCCATGCCTCAGGCTTGTGTAATTCAATGTGGGTTCAGTGGTACTAGATGCCTTACTACTTATATGACGTATCAGTCAAAAGTGAATTGTCTATCGATTCTACTAAAATCAGGCACGCTCGATCGATTGGTTTATTCATTTTTTAGATATTAATATTTTTATAATCCACTCACAAGGCATTATAACCAAAATTTGACTAAAATCAGTCACGCCCGATCGATTGGTCTATTCATTTTTGAAATATTCACATTTTTATAATCCACTCACAACGCGTTATAACCAAAATTTGACTAAAATCAGGCACGCCCGATCGATTGGTTCATTCATTTTTTTAAATATTCACATTTTTATACTCCACTCACAACGCGTTATAACCAAAATTCGACTGAAATCAGACACGCCCGATCGATTGGTTTATTCCTTTTTTAGATATTCACATTTTTATAATCCACTCACAGCGCGTTATAACCAAAATTCGACTGAAATCAGGCACGCCCGATCGATTGGTTTATTCATTTTTGAGATATTCACATTTTTATAATCCACTCACAACGCTTTATAACCAAAATTCGACTATTTTGGTAGACCAAAAAGCGTTAAGTGCACGATACTTCCAAAGTCAGGAAAATTGTCACATAAGGCCTACCAGATTGCCGTAAAGGCACGATCGGAACTCGAGAGAGATATGAAGGCATATTTTCCGAAGCAGTTTTTTGCTTCTCTTGAACATTTTGAAAAATGTTACTTAACGCCTTTCGTTTTTCCACTGCTGAACTGGAACCCATGATAGGGCTCCATGAAAAGTATCTATGCTGATCAGAGCTTCACATCCTAACCTTTAAAGCCTTGAGAAACTGCGATCCAAACCTTAGAAATGTCTTTGCACGAGGCATAACAGAGATGACAGCAACAAAAGCGAGATGGGACCTGAACTAAGTCATGCATTTTGTGAATATTTTAGCTTGTCTTCGGGTTACTTGGCCCCAACCACGCATTGCAATCCCGGCCTTAGGCAGAGAATCAGTAAATTAGTACCTGTTGTACGCGCATCATATGTCAGCATGTGAAATAAGTTTGAGTATTTTCTGTTGCTTATGGTGCACTATAGCAATTCGAGGTTAATGTTTGCATGACAGAAAAAATGTTTAAAACGACTACAGAATCTTAATTCCTGATCGAAAATGATCGAGCCAGAATTCTCCTTTTCGCATTTGGGGGACATTTCTCTTATTTTAGTTGACATGTTGCATATTTTGCAATTCTTCGTTAAATTGTTGAGTAAGGTGTAACATTTATTGATGGTGAAGTGAAAAATCCCATCTTGAGTCTATTTTTGGAGTTACTCAAGGTCGCTTCGAATGCTTTGTGCACTTCCCAATACCATATACTAACTTTATTTGAATGCTTTATACACCTCCAATACCATATACACACTGTACACTTCATAAACTTCTTGCCTGTGGTTTAATCAATCCAGCAGTGGTGCAATTCTCCTTATCTTGTTCCCAACATGGAAAGGCGCAATCAAAACATAGTCTGGTAGAGGTTAAGGACCAAAGACTCTTTTTGAATGTGCCATGTGCTGAAAAAAAGCAATGTGTTAAATATCAAAATTAGACATCAACAGTCATATAAAAAAGGTTATATGAAAAAACACTTATGTAAAAAAAAATACCGTAAGATGTAAAATAAGGGCGTTAAAAATACTTTGAGTGTTTTAACATGCTTTAAAAACTGGTTTTCCTTTTGCAGCTTAGCTATCCAAAACTTTGAAATCTAAAAATTAAAAAAAAACAGATTTTTCCGTGGAAAGTGGGACTCCAGCTATTGGTTCTGCATAACTCCCGGGTAACCAATTAATTGTCCAATAGACCCAAATTACTTTTCCCTTGATCTTCCTGGTGTTGAGGTCCTGTCTTCCACGGGAACATTAGTCTTCCTGGGTGTGGTTCCTCTTGTGGTTCCTCAAGTGAACCATTAATCGTACAAGAGATTCATCTTACTTTTTGCGTGATTCTTCGGGATATGGAAATACTCGGTCTCAAGGACACAAAAATCTTTCTTTAGAGCATGATAAAATCAAATAAAACAGCAGACATTTATTCACTACAGTAACTTTAAGTTAAAATGAGAAAATCATGTTTTTTTCTCCACATTATTGGGGGGGGGGGGCAACTGCCCCCTACCACCCCCAAACGTCACCCCTAAGAGCCTAGTAAACGACACAGCATTCGCACGGGATTCTGACTAATGGACAATTCTTCTGGGCTTGGTATGTTTTGATGGGCGTCTTTGGGCTGAAAACCTCTTCCTAGCTAATTTACCTATTATGGGTTGCCTCCCCGCAGTAGCATGATATTTGTAGGCATGAATATATAATGAGTCGGAGGTAATAGGCTTGAGACTGTCTGTGCAGGATTTCGACTCTTGTTGATAGAAGAGCATCGCCAAGTGCTGAAAACCATGTTGTGACCAAGATGGGCCCAGAATTGCACAAAGCCTCCATTCATGGAGGTCCCAGGGACTTCTCGCTGTCCGGTTCTAAGCCAGCTTAAGCACTTCGGTGTAGACTTGAGAAGATATGTGATCCCCGTCCTGCACTGGTATCCGGGATCATTGCTTTTCCTGAGGCGAAAATAATTTCATTGATCTAAAGAACATGAAAATTGGAACTTGGAATTTTACGACATAAAAAATGACTATCGTATCGACATTTTTACTGACGAATTCAGAGGATTCGAACTGTATTTATTAGGAGTTCCAGAAACTCATATCCCAGGAGTAGGAAGCACGAAATTAGGTGATATAGAATTTGTTTACTCAGGCAGGAAGGATGGGGTACATAGACAGGGAGTAGGGCTCATGATGAATAAGGAAGCTGCCAAGTCTTGTTTAGGCTGGGAAGGTATTAATAATAGAATACTAATTGCTCATTTTATGACTAGAAAGTTCAGGGTATCAGTTATAGTAGTATACGCCCCTGTAGAACCGACTGACGGAGATACTAGGGACTCAGATGAATTTTACATACAGTTACAGGAGCAAATAGACAGGGTCCCACGTAGAAATATGATGTTATTACTGGGAGATTTTAACGCCCAGGTTGGCAGAAATAGGGATAGATGGTATCCCAGCCTAGGTAAATTTGGTGTAGGAAAAGAAAACAGTAATGGATACACTTTTACAATTTTGTGGGTATAACAATCTAGTTATAACCAATACGGTGTTTGGTCATAAAATGACCCCTAAGTTAACAAGGTATTCACGTGATGGTAAGACAGTAAACCTTATCGATTATGTTATAATAAACCGAAGACTGGTAGGATCAATAATAGGGTTTTTAGGAGTGCTGTTATTGATGTTAAAAGTAAAGATCACCATCTAGTAGTGTAAAGGGTTAATTTAAAGCTGAAATATCAGAAGGGTAACTACCTCCCGGGAAGTTATGATGTTGGTAGACTCCAGGATGAGAATTTGAGATAAAATTTCCAGGAACAGTTGAATACTAAACTTGAGAGTTTAAAATTTGATAATGTGGAAGATGGTTGGAATAATTTTAGAAAAATAATTTGTCAAGTCGCTGAAGGTGCATTAGGGAAGAAAGCTAGAACTGCAGCTAAGAATATTAGTGAAAAAGCTTTATATTTAATAGAAAGGAGAAAGGACTTGTACAAGAATTATCTGAGTGATAGATCGCATGAAAACAAAAGAAATGTAAAAAAAGTGGAGAAAGCATTAAAATAAGAACTAAGGAGGTGCGAAGTGGAGGCCATGGATAAAATTTCCGAGGATCTGGAAGATGCAGCTAGACGGCATAATAGTAAAATATTGTACTGGCACGTTAACAAATTGAGAGAGAGTAGTCAATCCGGACTTGTCCCAGTTAAAGATAGGAATGGGGTCGCAATTAGCGATAAGGAAAAAACTAAAGAGAGATGGGCCGAACATTTTGAGAATTTGCTTAACCAAGATAGAGTTGCAGGAAAAAATATAGAGGAAAATGAAAAAGTTTGCGATACCTTGGATGTGAAGGAAGATTTGTTTTATGTGGAGGAATTAGCAACAGTACTAAAAGGATTAAAGAATAATAAGAGTAGAAAGGCCTCAATAGGTCCGACGAGAACCACGTGGTTTATGGTTTTTGTCAGTGAGAATGAAAAAACAGGAATTTTCTCACTTAAAAAAACATGAATTTTCTCACATTTATGGATGTTTTCTTGGATGGTTATGTGTGTTGGTCAATTTATTTGATATTTTTCATGGATGTTAACAGCAATTCATGTCTGTTTTTATGGTTTTTGTCAGTGAGAATGAAAAAACAGGAACTTTCTCATATTTATGGATGTCAACAGCAATTCATGTCTGTTTTATGGTTTTTGTCAGTGAGAATGAAAAAACAGGAACTTTCTCACATTTATGGATGTCAACAGCAATTTATGTCTGTTTTATGGTTTTTGTCAGTGAGAATGGAAAAACAGGAACTTTCTCACATTTATGGATGTCAACAGCAATTCATGTCTGTTTTATGATTCATTGTCAGTGAGAATGTACATGCTCGACGCGAATGTTATGAGATTGTTTGGCTAACCTAACCTGAGAAATTGATTTACATAATCGGTGGGGGAATGTATTGATTCACGAAGGGGGAATTAAGAAACAAACATGGTTTCTTTGATCTTTAGGCGAACATAACCTGAGAAATTGATTTACATAATCTGCGGGGGAATTATTGGTTCACGAAAGGGGAATTAAGAAACAAACATTATGGCTTCTTTAATCTTAGGTCTGAGGGATAAACGTTCTTTAGGTCAGAGAGAAAAATTAACATTCTATTTTTAAATAGGGCTTCATTGATCTTTAGTGTCAGGAATTAGAAATGACATCACTTGTTATCTTGGAATTATGCGGGAGTCTAAAGAGATAGCAATTCTATTTTTAAATACGGCTTAACTGAGCTTTAAGTCGGAGAGATAAATTGATATTCTAACGAAACCTTATTAGTGTAGCTAGGAACATTTATGAGATGAAGAGATTAACGTAGGAAAGGGTTTCCTAGAAATTTGAAATGTGTCAGCGCAGAGATGCCAAAAACAAAAGGAACACGCTGAAATTACGTTTAGGGATTATTTAGGCGAAACCGTTTTAGACAGGTTATGGAATTATTTCGGCGAAACAGTTAGAGACATTTTAAAAGATGATTTAAAAGATGATTTTAGAAGAGGTTTGATGAGTGTGGTCGTTATAATACACAAGTTCCATTTGAACAGTGTTGTGAGGTCCCCTTACCACAACCCCAAAGGGTTCTGATCCCCCCACCCCAACCCCGAACGAACCCCCGGTCCTCAAAGGCTCTCCGGATTCCCAAAGGGCCCCCGGCGCCCCAAAGGCTCCTGAGCCACCATTTTAATACTTTTTTAAGGCTTTATTATATCTTTTCAGAACAAATTCTTATTTTAGGGAATTATTTCGGCGAAACAGTTAGAGACGTTTTAAAAGATGATTTTTGAAGAGATTTTAGAAGAGAATTTGAGGATTAAACTCTGAGGTCATTATAATACACAAGTTCCATTTGAACAGTGTCGTGAGGTCCTCTACCCCAACCCAACAGGGTTCCGAGTCCCCCCCCCCCCCCAACAAGGACCCGCCCCGGCCTCAAAGGTCCCCCCAACCTCCCACACGACCTCCCCGCCCTCAAGGGTCCCCCCGCCCCTCAAACGCTCTCCCCGAGCCCCGGCGTTCGTTGATGTGTGTTGTCTGAAACTTATGATTTGGGATATGTAAATTACTATTTCGGACTTTTCTGAGCTAGATTTCTTAGTCTTTCGTTGGTGTGTGTTGTCTGAAACCTATGATTTGGGATGGATGGATTGCAATTTTTGACTTTTCTGAGCCGTTCATAGGTATATACTGCCAGAAAATTATGATTTGGGATGTGTAGTTTGAAACTTGGACTTTTCAGAGCTATGATTCTTAGTCTCTCATAAGCGTGTGTTGTCTTATACTTATAGTTTGGGATGAGTATTTTTCTATTTTCAGGCTTTTCTGAGCTAAGGATTCCTAGTATTTCGTAGGTGAATTTTGTCTGAAACTTATGATTTGGGATATGTCAATTACTATTTCGGGCTTTTCTAAGCTAGATTTATTATTCTTTAGTTGGTGTGTGTTGTCTGAAACCTATGATTTGGGACGGGTGGATTGCTATTTTTGACTTTTCTGAGCTTGATTTCTTAGCTGTTCATAGGTGTGTTGTCTGAAACTTATGATTTGGGTTGGTTAAATTGCTATTTTTGACTTTTCTGAGCTAGGTTTCTTAGCCTTTCATATGTGTGTGCTGTCAGAAAATTATGATTTGGGATTTGTAGTTTGCTTTTTGGACTTTTACGAGCTAGGATTCTTAGTCCCTCATAGGTGTTTGTTGTCTGAAGCCTATAGTTTGGGATGAGTAGTTTGCTATTTCAGGCTTTTCATAGCCAGATTTCTTAGTATTTCGTAGGTGTGTGTTGTCTGAAACCTATGATTTGGATTGTGTGGGTTGCTATTTTTTTACTTTTCATAGCCAGATTTCTTAGTCTTTCGTAGGTGTGTGTTGTCTGAAACCTATGATTTGGATTGTGTGGATTGCCATTTTTGACTTTTCTGAGCTGGATTTCATAGCCTTTCATATGGATGTGTTGACTGAAACCTATGATTTGGGATGAGTGGTTTGCTTTTTGGACTTTTCAGAGCTGGATATATTATCCGTTTATAGGTGAGTGTTGTCTTAAACCAAGTATTTGGGATGCTTAATTTGCTATTTTTTTACTTTTCTGAGCTGGGTTTCATAGCCTTTCATACTTGTATTTTGTCAGAAAATTATGCTTTGGGATATGTGGTTTGCTATTTCAGGCTCTTCTGAGATAAGGATTCCTAGTATTTCGTAGGTGACTTTTGTCTGAAACCAATAGTTTGGGATGAGTAGTTAGCTATTTCAGGAATTTATGAGCTAGGTTTCTTAGCCTTTCGTAGCTGTGTGTTGACTGAAACTTACAATCGAGGATATGTAATTTGATATTTCCGACTTTTCATAACAATATTTCTTAGTCATTCTTAGGTGTGTGGTGTCAGAGACCTATGATTGGGTTGTGTTGCTTGCTATTTTTTGACATTTTTGAGCTGTATTTCTTAGACTTTGGTAGGTGTGTGTTGACTGAAACCTTTGATTTGGGATGGTTAATTTGCTATTTTTGACTTTTCTGAGCTAGATTTCTTAGCCTTTCATAGGTGTGTGCTTTCAGAAAATTATGATTTGGGAGGTGTAGTTTGCCTTTTTGGACTTTTCAAAGCTAGGACTCTCAGTCACTCATAGGTGTTTATTGTCTGAAACTTCGAGTTTGGGATGAGTAGTTGGCTATTTCAGGCTGTTCTGAGCAAAGATTTCTTAGTATTTTGTAAGTGAATGTTGTCTGAAACTTATGATTTGAGATATGTAAATTACTATTTCGAGCTTATCTGAGTTGGATTTCTTAGTCTTTCATAGGTATGTGTTGTCTAAAATCTATGATTTGGGATGAGTGGTTTGCTATTTGGACTTTTCTGAGCTTGATTTCTGAGCCTTTCGTAGGTGTGTGTTGACTGAAACCTATGATTTGGGATGTGTAGTTTGGTATTTTTGACTTTTCTGAGCTAGGTTTCTTAGCCTTTCATAGGTATGTGTTGTCAGAAAATTATGATTTGGGATGTGTAGTTTGCTATTTAAGGCTTTTCTGAGCTAAGGTTTCCTAGTATTTGGTAGGTGAATGTTGTCTGAAACCCATAGTTTGAGATGAGTAGTGTGCTATTTTTGACATTTCTGAGTTAGGTTTCTCAGTCTTTCTTTGGTGTGTGTTGACTGAAACCTATGATTTGGGATATGTAGTTTGCTATTTTTGACTTTTCTGAGCTGGATTTATTAGCCTTTCATAGGTGTGTGTTGACTGAAACCTATGATTGGGATGAGTGGTTTGCTATTTTTGTCTTTTTTGAGCTGGATTTCTTAGCCTTTCATTGGTATGTGTTGTCAGAAAATTAAGATTTGGGATGTGTAGTTTGCTATTTGGACTTTTCAGAGCTATCATTCTTAGTCCATCATAGGCGTTTGTTGTCTGAAACTTCTAGTTTGGGATGAGTATTTTGCTATTTCAGGCTTTTCTGAGCTAAGGTTTGTTAGTCTTTCATAGGTGAATGTTGTCTCGAACCTATGATTTTGGATATGCAAATTACTATTTCTGGCCTTTGCAAGCTAGATTTCTTAGTCTTTCTTTGGTGTGTGTTATCCGAAACCTAAGATTTGGGATATATGCATTACTATTTTTGGCTTTTACGAGTTGGATTTCTTAGTCTTTCATAGGTATGTGTTGTCTAAAACATGTGATTTGGAATGGATGGGGTTCTATTTTTTTAATTGTCCGAGCTTGATTTCTAAGCCATTCATTGGTGAGTTCTGTCTGAAACTAATGATTTAGGATGTTTAAATTTGTTATTTCTGCCTTTTATTAGCAAAGTTTCTTAGCCTTTCGTAGGTGAGTTTTGTCAGATAATTGTGATTTAGGATGTGTAGTTTGCTATTTGGACTTTTCAGATCTAGGATTCTTAGTCAATCATAGGTTTTTGTTGTCTGAAACCAATAGTTTGGGATTAGTAGTTCACTATTTCGGGCTCTTCTGAGTTAAATTTTTGAGACTTTCATGGGTGTGTGCTTTAGAAAAGCAGGATTTGAGTTATATGAAATACTATTTTAGGTTTTTCTGAGTTGGACACTTCTAAATTTTTCCGTAGAAGATAGAAAAGGTTATTCTATTATTGTGATTATTTTCAACGAAGATAAAAAGTTTCACTCTAATTCTAATTTTCTTAAATTTAATTCTGACCTTTCTCATAGATATGGAAAAAATTAAAGTTCTGTTCCAAATATTTTACCGGAGAAAAGTTCAACTTCGATTCTGAATTTTCTCAATGAAAATGAATTAATTTATTGATCAAACCTATTTTCCCAAAATAATATAAAAATTTCCACTTCAGTTCAGATTTTTTTCTCAAAGAGATGAAGAAATTTAAAGTTCTGTTCCAAATTTTTCATAGTAGACAGGAAAAGTTATACTTTGAACGTGAATATTCGAGTTCTATTCTGAATTTTGCCAAAGAACACAATTCAATTCTAATTTCCCCAATAAAAAATTTAAAGTTTAATTCTGAATTTTTTGGTTGAAAATAGAAAGAATAATAACATACATGTGAATATTTTCTTGGAAGATAAAAAGTTCTAGTTCAATTTAAAATTTTCTCAGCGAAGTGAAGAATAATTCAAGTTCTCTTCTGAATTTTACCAAAGAACACAATTCAATTCTAATTTCACCTGAGAAAATAAAAATCTTCCACTTCAGTTCCTTATTTCACAAAGACATAAAGAAATTTAACGTTCAATTCTAAATTTTTCTGTGGAAGATAAAAAAAGTAATACCATACTTGTGAATATTTTCATGGAAGATAAAAAGTTATAGTTCAATTTTAAATTTTCTCAACGAAGTGAAGGGAAGTTCAAGTTCGCTTCTGAATTTTCTTAGTGAAAAAGAAATTAGTCATTGATCATTTCTATTTTTTACGAATAATATAAAAATTTTCCAATTTAGTTCAGATCTGGCTCATAGAGATGAAAAATTTAAAATACTGTTCCAAATTTCGCACTGAAGATATAAAAGTTCAAGTTCTCTTCGGAACTTTACCAAAGAACACAACTTAATTCTAATTTCTCAAGAGAAAATAAGAATCTTCCACTTCTGTTCTTTATTTCACAAAGACATAAAGTAATTTAAAGTTCAATTCTAAATTTTTCGGTGGAAGATAGAAAAAGTAATACCATACTTGTGAATATTTTCCCGGAAGATAAAAAGTTATAGTTGAGTTTAAAATTTTCTCAACGAAGTGAAGAAAAGTTCAAGTTCTCTTCTGAACTTTACCAAAGAACACACTTCAATTCTAATTTCTCCAGAGAAAACAAAAATCTTCCACTTCAGTTCTTTATTTCACAAAGACATAAAGAAATTTAAAGTTCAATTCTAAATTTTTCGGTGGAATATAGAAAAATTAATACCATACTTGTGAATATTTTCACGGAAGATAAAAAGTTCTAGTTGAATTTTGAATTTTCTCAACGAAGTCAAGGAAAGTTCAAGTTCTCTTCTGAACATTACCAAAGAACACACTTCAATTCTAATTTCTCCAGAGAAAATAAAAATCTTGCACTTCAGCTTTTAGTTCCCCAAAGACAAAAAGAAAGTGAATATTTTCCCGGAAGATAAAAAGTTCTAGTTCAATTTAAAATTTTCTCAACGAAGTGAAGAAAAGTTCAAGTTCTCTTCTGAACTTTACCAAAGAACACACTTCAATTCTAATTTTTCCAGAGAAAATAAAAATCTTCCACTTCAGTTTTAA
Source organism: Artemia sp. Qi Xiang Cuo (assembly GCF_049724085.1). Lineage (NCBI taxonomy): Eukaryota > Metazoa > Arthropoda > Branchiopoda > Anostraca > Artemiidae > Artemia > Artemia sp. Qi Xiang Cuo. Next base: position 55,701,783 of record NC_142803.1, read on the forward strand.
GTTCCCCAAAGAAATAAAGAAATTTAAAGTTCTATTCTAAATTTTTAGATGGAAGATAGAAAAAGTAATACTATGACTGCGATTGTTTTCCATGAAGATTAAAAGTTTCACTTTATTTATAATTTTTCTTAAATTCAGTTCTGATTTTTCTCAAAGAGATGAAAAATTTAAAGTTCTGTTCCAAATTTTTCATAGAAGATAGAAAAAGTTATACATTGATTGTGAATATTCAACATGAAGATAAGGAATTCCACTTTAATTCTGAGTTTTCTCGAAGAAGTGCAAATTGTTCAAGTTCTCTTCTGAATTTTCTTAAAGAAGAGAAAAAAGTTAAATCAATTCTGAATTTTACCAATGAAAATGAAAAAAACCTTCCACTTCAGTTCTTAATTTCTCAAAGACATAAAAAATTTAAAGTTCAGTTCTAAATTTTTCTGTAGAAGATAGGAAAAGTTATACTATGATTTTGATTATTTTCCAGTGAAGATAAAAAGTTTCACTTTAATTCTAATTTTCTTAAGTTCACTACCAATTTTTGGCAAAGAGATGAAAAATTTAAAGTTCTGTTCCAAATTTTTCATAGAAGATAGAAAAAGTTATACATTGATTTGAATATTCGACATGAAGATAAGGAGCATCACTTTAATTCTGAGTTTTCTCGAAGTAGTGCAAAATGTTCAAGTTCTCTTCTTAATTTTCTTAAAGAAGTGAAAAAAGTTAGCTCAATTCTGAATTTTACCAATGAAAATGAAAAAAGCTTCCATCTCAGTTCTTAATTCCTCAAAGACATAAAAAATTCAAAGTTCTCTTCTAATTTTTCCAAGAAAATAAAAAGGCTCCACTTCAGTTCTGGTTTTTTCTCAAAGAAATGAAAAATTTAAAGTTCTTTTCTAATTTTAAATTAAATTTTAGCTCCTTTGTCTTATGGATTTACCCATCAAATTTTTAAATTACAAAATGAGTGACTCGTTCTATTATTAAAGACAATCGTTCAAACTCGTTCATCTAACCTTCAAAACAATAGGTTAGGTTAGGTATAAATAAATATTAATAAATAAATAGAAACATTTCCACATGTTTAAGTTAGGTTAGGTTAACTTATAATGAGTGCTCATGATAAGTTAACCTAACCTTTTCCGGCGAGTATGGTTAGGTTAGGTAAGACTAAGAAATCCAACTCGTAAAAGCAAAAAATAGTAATTCATATATCCCAAATCATAGGTTTCAGACAACACATACCAACTAATGACTAAGAAATCTAGCTTAGAAAAGCCCGAAATAGTAATTTACATATCCAAAATCATAAGTTCGAGACAAAGTTCACCTATGAAAGACTAAGAAACCTTAGCTCAGAAAAGCCTGAAATAGCAAACTACTCATCCCAAACAAGAAGTTTCAGATAAAAAACGCCTATGATGGACTAAGAATCATAGATCTGAAAAGTCCAAATAGCAAACTACATCTCCAACATCTTAATTTTCTGACAACCCACATCAACGAAATGCTAAGAAATCTAGCTCAGAAAAAAAAAAAATAGCAAACAACTCATCCCGATCATAGGTTTCAGTCAACACACACCTAAGAAAGGCTAATAAATACAGCTCAGAAAAGTCAAAAATAGCAAACTACAAATCCCAAATCAGAGGTTTCAGTCAACACACACCAACGAAAGACTAAGAAACCTAACTCAGAAAAGTCAAAAATATCAAACTACTCATCTCAAACTATTGGTTTCAGACAACATTCGCCTACCAAATACTAGGAAGCCTTAGCTCAGAAAAGCCTGAAATAGCAAACTACACATCCCAAATCAAAATTTTCTGACAACACATACCCATGAAAGGCTAAGAAACCTAGCTCAGAAAAGTCAAAAATAGCAAACTACACATCCCAAATCATAGGTTTCAGTCAACACACACCTACGATAGGCTCAGAAATCAAGCTCAGAAAAGTCCAAATAGCAAACCACTCATCCCAAATTATAGGTTTCAGACACCACACACCTATGAAAGACTCAGAAATCCAACTCAGAAAAGCTCGAAATAGTAATTTACATATCCCAAATCATTAGTTTCAGACAACATTCACTTACGAAATACTAAGAAACCTTAGCTCAGAAAAGTCTGAAATAGCCAACTACTCATCCCAAACTCGAAGTTTCAGACAATAAACACCTATGAGTGACTGAGAATCCTAGCTTTGAAAAGTCCCTAAAGGCACACTACACCTCCCAAATCATAATTTTCTGAAAGCACACACCTATGAAAGGCTAAGAAATCTAGCTCAGAAAAGTCAAAAATAGCAAATTAACCATCCCAAATCATAGGTTTCAGTCAACACACACCTACGAAAGGCTAAGAAATCCAGCTCAGAAAAGTCAAAAAATAGCAATCCACACATAGGTTTCAGAAACCACACACCTACGAAAGACTAAGAAATCTGGTTATGAAAAGTCGGAAATAGCAAATTACATATCCCAAATCATAAGTTTCAGTCAACACACACCTACGAAAGGCTAAGAAACCTAGTCCATACATTCCTGAAGTTGATAACTACTCATCACAAACTATTGGTTTCAGACAAAATTCAACTACGAAATACTAGGAAACCTTATCTCAGAAGATCCTGAAATAGCAAACCACACATCCCAAAGCATAATTTTCTGACAACACACAAGTATGAAAGGCTATGAAACCTAGCTTAGAAAAGTCAAAAATAGCAAATTAAGCATCCTAAATCATTGGTTTCAGACAAAACTCACCTATGAACGGGTAAGAAATCCAGCTCTGAAAAGTCCAAAAAGCAAACCACTCATCCCAAATCCTAATTTTTAGTCAACACATCCCTATGAAAGGCTATGAAATCCAGCTCAGAAAAGTCAAAAATAGCAATCCACACAATCAAAATAATAGGTTTCAGAAAACACACACCCACAAAAGACTAAGAAATCTGGCTATGAAAAGTAAAAAAATAGCAACCCACAAAATCAAAATCATAGGTTTCAGACAACACACACCTACGAAATACTAAGAAATCTGGCTATGAAAAGCCTGAAATAACAAACTACTCATCCCAAACTATAGGCTTCAGACAGCAAACACCTATGAGGGACTAAGAATCCTAGCTCTGAAAAGTCCAAAAAGCAAACTACAAATCCCAAATCATAATTTTCTGACAGCACACACATATGAAAGGCTAAGATACCTAGCTCAGAAAAAGTCAAAAATAGCAAATTAACCATCCCAAATCATAAGTTTCAGACAACACTCACCTATGAACGGCTAAGAAATCCAGCCCAGAAAAGATAAAAATAGCAATCCACCCATCCAAATCATAGGTTTCAGACAACACACACCAACGAAAGACTAAAAAATCTAGCTTAGAAAAGCCCGAAATAGTAATTTGCATATCCCAAATTATAAGTTTCAGACAAAATTCATCTACGAAAAACTAGTAAACATTAGCTCAGAAAAGCCTGAAATAGCAAAATACTCATCACAAACTATAAGTATAAGACAAAACCGGCTTCTGAGAGACTAAGAATCATAGCTCTGTAAAGTCCAAGTTTCAGACTAAATATCCCCAATCATAATTTTCTGACAGTATATACCTATGACCGGCTCAGAAATCCAGCTCAGAAAAGTCAAAAATTGCAATCCATCCATCCCAAATCATAAGTTTCAGACAACACACAACAACAAAAGACTAAGAAATCCAGCTCAGAAAAGTCCGAAATAGTAATTTACATATCCCAAATCATAAGTTTCAGACACCACACCTCAACGAAAGACGGGGCTCGGGGAGAGCCTTTGAGGGTCTGTGGGGCCCTTGAGGGCTGAATGGTCCTTCGGGTGCTGGGGGGGACCATTGTGGACCGGACGCTTCCTTCGGGGTTGGGGTGGGGGGATCGGAACCCTTTTGGGTTGGGGTAGAGGACCTCACGACACTGTTCAAATGGAACTTGTGTATTATAATGACCTCAGAGTTTCATCCTCAAATCCTCTTCTAAAATCTCTTCTAAAATCATCTTTTAAAATGTCTCTAACTGTTTCGCCGAAATAATTCCCTAAAATAATAATTTGTTCTGAAAATATATAATAAAGTCTTAAAAAAGTATTAAAATGGTGGCTCAGGAGCCTGTGGGGCTCCGGGGGCCCTTTGGGAATCCGGCGAACTTTTGCGGACCGGGGGCTTCGTTCGGGGTGGGGGTAGGGGGATCAGAACCCTTTGGGGTTGTGGTAAGGGGACCTCACAACACTGTTCAAATGGAACTTGTGTATTATAACGACCACACTCAAAACCTCTTATAAAATCATCTTTTAAAATGTCTCTAACTGTTTCGCCGAAATAATTCCATAACCTGTCTAAAATCGTTTCACCTAAATAATTACTAAATGTAATTTCAGCGTGTTCCTTTTGTTTTTGGCATCTCTGCGCTGACACATTTCAAATTTTTAGGAAACCCTTACCTACGTTAATCTCTTCATCTCATAAATGTTCCTAGCTACACTAATAAGGTTTCGTTAGAATATCAATTTATCTCTCCGACTTAAAGCTCAGTGAAGCCGTATTTAAAAATAGAATTTCTATCTCTTTAGACTCCCGGATAATTCCAAGATAACAAGTGATGTCATTTCTAATTCCTGACACTAAAGATCAATGAAGCCCTATTTAAAAATAGAATGTTAATTTTTCTCTCTGACCTAAAGAACGTTTATCCCTCAGACCTAAGATTAAAGAAGCCATAATGTTTGTTTCTTAATTCCCCTTTCGTGAACCAATAATTCCCCCGCAGATTATGTAAATCAATTTCTCAGGTTATGTTCGCCTAAAGATCAAAGAAACCATGTTTGTTTCTTAATTCCCCCTTCGTCAATCAATACATTCCCCCGCCGATTATGTAAATCAAGTTCTCAGGTTAGGTTAGCCAAACAATCTCATAACATTCGCGTCGAGCATTTCCATTCTCACTGACAATGAATCATAAAACGGACATGAATTGCTGTTGACATCCATAAATGTGAGAAAGTTCCTGTTTTTCCATTCTCACTGACAAAAAACATAAAACATACATAAATCGCTGTTGACATCCATAAATGTGAGAAAGGTCCTGTTTTTTCATTATCACTGACAAAAACCATAAAAACAGACATGAATTGCTGTTTACATCCATAAATGTGACAAAGTTCCTGTTTTTCCATTCTCACTGACAAAAACCATAAAAACAGACATGAATTGCTGTTAACATCCATTAAAAATATCAAATAAATTGACCAACAAACATAACCGTCCAAGAAAACATCCATAAAAGTGAGAAAATTCATGTTTTTTTAAGTGAGAAAATTTTTTTTTTTTCATTCTCACTGAAAAAAACCATAAACCACGTGGTTCTCGTCGGGCCTATTGAGGCCTTTCTACTAATAAGGCCTCAGGTGCTGTTAGGGTATTAAATGAGTTTCTTAAATATGGTGGCTCAGGGGTTAGAAATAAGTTACTGTAGATTATGAATAAGATTTTTGAAAAATGAAAAGTACCTTACGATTTTAGGAAATCCTTAATTAAGCCACTTTATAAGAAAGGTGATAAAAGTGAGTGTGGTAATTATCGAGGCATTAGTCTGGTCTCTGTAGGTAGTAAATTACTTAGTAATATGATACTTTTTAGACTGAGAGATGCCGTAGACAAAGTTTTAAGAGAAGAGCAGTGTGGTTTTAGAAAAGGTAGAGGATGTGTCGACCAAATTTTCACTCTTAGGCTAATAATTGAGAAGTGCCTGAGTTTTCAAACACCTTTGGTCCTCAGTTTTATAGATTACGAGCAAGCGTTCGATTCTGTTGATAGAAGAGCTTTAGCAAAGGTTTTATCCTTGTATGGTATACCAGACAAATACAATAAAGTGATTAGTGCTAAGTACGGGAATAACACTGCTGCGGTTAAGGAAATGAGGAAATGAGGTTAGCAGCTGGTTTTGTATTAAATCAGGAGTTAAGCAGGGTTGTGTTCTATTCCCCTTTATATGGATTATTTTGATGGACTTTGTTTTAAGGAGCACAGGAAAGGCAATGGGAGACCGCTGAATCAATTGGGGAGGAAAAAGTCTCCTGGACTTGAATTTTGCTGATGATTTAAGCATCCTAGATGAAAGTGTGAGCAAAATGAATGAAGTTTTGGAGGTTTTGCAAATTCAGGGGGTTAGAATTTGTTTGAAAATTAATGTTAGGAAGACAAACTCACTAAGGCTAGGAATAAGTGAAGATGAAACGGTGACGTTGGGTAATGAAAACATTGATCAGGTGGGCAGCTTCACTTACCTTGGTAGTATTATTAGTAATGACGGTGGGAGCAGTGAAGATGTTAAAAGTAGAATAGCCAAGGCTCAGGGTGTTTTTTCACAGTTAAAAAAAGTCTGGAAGAATAGGAAGATAAGTCTGTAAACCAAGACTAGAATATTAGAAGCTACGGTGATGACAGTGGTCAAATATGGCTAAGAAGCATGGACACTCCGAAAAGCGGATGAAGATTTGCGAGATGTTTTCCAGAGAAATTGCTTGAGGATTGTTCTGGGTACCCGGCTGACTGACCGTATTTTAAACAATAAGCTATGCGAAAAATGTGGTTTAACACCGCTCTCTAGGGCTATAATGGAAGAAAGGTTCAGGTGGTTAGGGCACGTTTTGCGGATGAAGGATGACAGATTGCCGAAGATTGTTCTTTTCAGCCAACCATCTAGGGCTAAACGGAAAGCAGGTCGTCCCCGTCAGGGGTGGGAGGACGTCATAAAGAAAGATTTAAAGGAAATGGGAACTTCATGGGCGGGTGTAAAAAGGGAGGCTTTGAATAGATTGGGGTGGAGGAGAGCGTGCGTAGCTGTATTGGCCTCAGACGGCTTGGTGCTGCGGTGAGTTGTTAGTTGTAGTAGTAGTAGTAAAATTAAGATTATGTCTACGGTTATACTTAAAATAACAGGGAAGAAGAAAAGATATAATCTAAAATTAAACCAGTTTTGTGCTTTGTCCCCGAATCATCGACAATTTAACGACTCTTATTTCAGCTGTATTGCTGTTGTCTGAGTGTCAGGATTGCCAACCCTAGTGATTTATCACTATTTCTAGAGATTTTTTATGTTGACTAAGCAAAAAAATACTAAATCAGCACATAAATCACTAGATTATTGAAAAAACTCGCTAAATCAACCAAAAGTAAAAAACAAATCTGGCGATTTTTTCCTATGGGTTGGCAATCCTGCTGAGTGCACTCCAATCTAGTGGTGCATTTCATTTTTAACCAAATTATTTTGTCGTCTATTATTGGCTTATTTCATTAATTTCGTGTACTTTTCTCAACCCTGGTGACTTATCACTGAGGTTAGTGACTATTTTTTTTGTTTTTCCTTATCGGTATTCATTGTTTTAGTGACTATATAAACACCAACACTCAAAATGCGTACATACCTGTGGTTAACTTTGGGTCAAACGTTTTGCAGTATGTAAGCACTCTTATGTTTTTTCAGAGTGGTGTAACTACAATCGATGAGTTCCATCAAGCAATTCGAGAAGTAACCGGTAGTCAATTAAGACCTTTTGTTCTTCCTTTTCTTAAAGCAAATCTTCCGCTGCTTCAGAGAGAAATAGCTTTCTTTGCAAGGCTAGCGAAACAGGTAAGTTGCCCCTGGCCGAAGGCTGGATTCAGGGAGGTTGCATCCCCTGTCCGAAGGCTGCAGCCTTTGGCCAGGGGGGTTACCGAGTTTGCCCCTCCCCCTATAAAAAGCTTTTGTCCGTAACAAAAATGCAGGGGATGTCCCCTCCTCAATGCCTCGCTCTTTACGCTAAAGTTTTTTATTGTTTTAAAAAATAAAGTTGTGAGACAGAGTCAAACTTTAGCGTAAAGAGTGAGGCATTAAGGTACAGCCCCTTTCATATACGGAATAATTTCTGTTCGTTTTAAGTTTTAATGTCGCTCCTTACTTTCAGTTAATAAAACTTGTTTTTTTATTTAATTTATGAACGTTTTTGAATTAATGCAGGTTTTGATTTTGTTCACCGTATATGAATAATTAAACGAAATTTGCATATTAATTTTACTTTTTTTTGGTTAATGGCTTTCTCAAAAGCTATTTAATTTTATTACGAACGTTTTTATTAGTACTAAATATACGTAACTTACGAATTAACTTAAGTAACGAACTTCTATATTTGTTTATTCTTATTACGTATATTAGGGGGTTCGCCCTACGCTCTTTAAGCTAAAGTTCAAATTTTGTTCCAATTCTTTAAGAATGAACCGTTAATCACAAAGGCCGTTAATTAGAATAAATAGTTCTTATAAAAGTACTAAAAAAAACTCTAGCGTAAAGAGCGAGGTATTGACTAGGGGGCGAACCCAATCATATACGTAATAATTTTTGGTCGTTTTAAATTTTAATGTTGATCCTTACTTTCAGTTGAAAACTTTTTTTTATTTAATTTCTGACTGTTTTTTTAAATAATGCTGGGAAATCCGGTGCCCCCTTCATAGCAATGTCCCTTATCCTCCTATGTAACCCTCAAATCACCCTCCCCACCATTAACAGAAAAAATCCCCCTGAAAACGTCTGTATACTTCCTAGTAACCAATACTGTATGTAAACATTAGGCAAAGTTCATATTGCAGCCCTTCCCCCAGGAACTGTGGGGGATTAATCATCCTCAAAGACATATTAATTATATTTTGAAGTATGCTAAACAAAATTGCTATCTCAAATTTTGATCGGGCGAGTTTGGGAAAAAAATTAGCGTGGGAGGGGGCCTAGTTACCCTCTATTTTTTTGTCACTTAAAAATGGAACTAGAACTTTTAATTTCCGTTCGAATGAGTCCTCCTGCGATATTATAGGAACACTGGATTGATGCAATCACCCCTGGGGAAAAGAACAAAAAAACAAAAAAAAAAACTAATAAACACGCATCCGTGATCTTTCTTCTTGCAAAAAATACAGAATTTCACATTTGTACAGATAAGAGCTTGAAACCTCTCCTGTAGGGTTTTCAGATACGCTGAATCGGATGGTGTGATTTTCATTCAGATTCTATGACCTTTTACGGGGTCATATTTTATGACCTTTTACGGGTGTTCCTCCTTTTTTTCGAAAATAAGGCAAATTTTCTTAGGCCCATACCTTTTGATTGGGTAGACTAAACGTGATGAAACTTACATATTTGAAATCAGCATAAAAATATAATTCTTGCAATGTATCTATAGGTATCAAAATTCCATTTTTTAGAGTTTCGGTTACTATTAAGCCGGGTCGCTCCTTACTTACAGTTCGAAAATTAGTTTGAAACTGTTTGAAAATTAGTTAAAATCGCTCTTGAAGATATATGGCTCCTTGTTTACTTTGGATGCATTAGGGTATCACCAGAGGGCATTTGGGTTAATTCTCATCGTCCAGAAAAATTCGGAAATTGGCATGCGTTTTTTCGAAGGTGACATAACGCAAAACATGTCTGCTTTAGGCTGGAAAATTTTAGTAAAAAGAGTCTTTGAGGCAGAGGTGTCATTTTGCTATTGAGCAGGAGGGACAACAACGGGTCTTTTTTCTTTTGTATATCTTTGCCTTTATGGTACTATATGGCTCATTTTTCATTTTTCACTTGATCTGATAAAATTGGTTCCAGCTCCCCCCCCCCCGAATGGTGACTAAATTACGCCACTATCTTGAGGAGGCACAGTTTGCAGGCAATTGTTGTCAATACCCCGTGTTAGTCATATGAACATTATATAATATTAAACCAAATAGCAATAATAACAATTTAAATAATATCAGTTATTGCTCACTGCTCACTAGAGATCACATGTAGATTCAGAGAAATCATTTGCCTTTCTTAAGAATGCAATTAGTATCTATTCTAAATGATTTATGAAAGGCGTGTGTACTTTAAAAAACAAGAAAAAAAATGTTCTGGTGAGATAGTATTCGTGTCAAAACCAAAACAGAATTGTTTCTTGGTGAGCTAATGGATAAGCTTATGAAAAAGAGCTATTTTTCTCGTTCATCAAGAACAGATGTTTGAATTTCCTTTCAGCAAAAAATTGGACAAAGAATCCAATTCTTTACTTTGTTATTCTGTATATCTTCGGCAAATAGTTTGACGAATATAACAAAAACTGTGGTGGGTTCATTCTTTGACAGTTTTCTCAGGATTCATCCGAACTGAATTAGCGGTGGACCTATGTAAAAGGGTTGCACGACCTCCTTGGCTTTAGTTTAGCTCCATGTCAGATATATTTAATCAAAATTCTAGATGGCCAAATCCCCCCCCAAAAAATCTGGATCTTCCATTGGGTTTAAACCCCTATATATAATCCCCATGAGAAGTTAAAACAGAAAAGCACATCATTCCAGTTTTGAATGAAACCATAGATGTGGTCCTAAAATTTTTTAGTATTTCTAGGGACGTAGCCAAATACTTACACACACTGGGATAGAGGAGTAATATCCCCACCATGTTAGCTATAGGTGGTTAATTTTCTAAGGGATTTTTACTACTGTTCGCCTGTCCAAAATCAAAAGGCATTAACTCCACAATTCTTGTGTTTTTGGAAGTAGCTTTTAAACCTCCGAAATGGTGTATGTGCTTTGATTTTAAAAATAAATGAGCCGTTAAATTTCCTAAAACGCCCAAATGCCCGGTCCCCAAACCCCCAAACGCCCGGTGGGTCCAAAAACGCCCGGTCCCCTATGGTACATTCGCCATCACATTAAAGTTCCGAAATGGCATTTCTATTCCAATTAGAAAAAAACATATATGCAAGTAGATTTTACTGTGATGGTGTACGTGCTTTGATTTATGTTGTGAACTGATCTTAATCTCTTCGATTCTGAAATGGCATCTACATCAGGTGTAAAAAGCCGGACCAAAACCGAAATGGTGTACGTGCTTTGATTTTAAAAATAAATGAGCCGTTAAATGTGCTAAATGTGAGTCCGAAAACGCCCGGTCCCCTCTGGTACATTCGCCATCACATTAAAGTCCCGAAATGGTATTTGTATTTCAATTAGAAGAAACATACATGCAGGTAGATTTACTGAATGTGAGGCCAAACTGCGTGTTTCCCTCTTAACGCCCCTACTCAAAAAATACATCGAGTCAGAAGTGTGCTAGGTATTTAAAAATAGAAACTGACTTCTTGTCTTTTGATTTTCTGAACAGCTGTGGTATCAACTGTATGGGTGATACTCACCGTGCGCATTAATAGAAACGAATAATCGCCCAGGCATGTACCCATGATTTTTTTTTTTTTTGAGCCAATAGTAATAATAAAAAAAAAACTCCGGTACTAGCGCATTAAACGTACTCTTTGATACCGGGACATATGCCCGCCAGACTGGTTATTTCAGTAGACCGCTATTAGGAATCGGAATGCAAAGAGGAGTTTTCATTGCGTTTACGATATTTAAACTGTTGTTTTTGGGGTTTAGGGGGGAGGTACCTAGGTTAGGTTTAGTTACATATTTAATATATGGTATGCTTTAGCACCCCCCCACCCCCCTAATGTGCAAATATATAGCCGAAATTTGTTTCTAAGCCATTCTATATTCATCCTATTTTATTTTATTTCATTAGCATTAACCAAACTTGACTTCTTTAGCAGTATATAGAAGTATCCGTATAATGCACCAGTACCAAAACTTCATTTGATGATTTTATTAAGGAGGGCCCAAAACTTGGGGAAAATTAAGAATTATCGGGGAGGCTCAGTCCCCCCCTCTGTACATCCGTCTTAGAGCCTACTGTGTTTCGAGGTCATATTTCTTTTTGACATAGCCTACATCAAATTTCTGCGAATTAGAACTTCCATGCTATTAAAAATGTTTCAGTTATATTAATGCCTGATATTTATATATTATACAAATATTAAAGGCTGGTGTAGTTCTAACATATATAGTCATTTATGTTTGGCGTGTGCAATTTAGTTGAATCTTAACTTGTTTTACTAGATTATATTATCATTTATTATTATATTATAACTTAATTAGAAACTGATGAAAATCTTTTTGTTTTGCTCATCTCATCGTCGTTACCAAAATAAAAGGGAGTAACTCGTGCTCTTTTGCAAATACGTAAATTACAAAGTCAGAAATTTGTTTCTAGACTACCTTAATCCACGGATAGTAGGGGTGCCAATCGGAAGGCTGACAATTGCCCCCTCCTAGACTTTGAAAAAGTACTTTTTAGCATATTTTCGCTGAATAAAATTGAAAAAAAAACAAATTTGTTTAATTAAAAAAAAAAAAAAAAAAACCTATGCCTTCCCAAGGCCAGAACAAAATTTGCACTTTACTGAAAAAATACAAATGAATGTGCATTGTCAGTTTAATATACATATACTGGTATTCAGTAATCAAATTGTTAATATTATTTGATTTATTAAAGTTATAAAAGTAAAAACATTTATATATTTTTCAGTAAAGTGCAAATTTTGTTCTGGCCTTGGCAAGGCATAGGGGTTTTACGTCCAACTTATGTTAATTTCTGCTCGTTTTGAGTTTGACTCGGTTATTTATTGTAATTTATGTTCGTTTTGGGTTTCATTTATTTGTCAATGCTGATTTGTGGTAGTTTCACGCTTGGTAGATTATTTGATTTTATTTTTACTCATTTTTTGTTTAATGGAGTTCTTTACTTTTCTTTGAAAAAGTTTTTTAATTAATTTTCTTAAAAGAAACGTGAAAATCCTTGCCCCCCTCCCCTACATTTTTCTGGATTGTTGCTCTTAACTTGTAGTGTTTAAGAAGGGCAAATACTTAAAAAGAAGATGGTGGAGGGGTGTAGTACCTCTAATTAAGGTTACGATAAACGATGTTCATGGCATATTGACACCCATTCAAATGTTTTTTATTTATCTCTTGAACAAAAATAACCCCTATGAAAAGAATAAACACCATATTTTTTCTTTCCTTTAAAATTATGACAACTTACACCCCCTTTGCTTTGGGCGCAACCATATACTCTCCGGGAGCTTTAGTTGGGAGAGAGTCAGTTGCATTGGGGACAGGAACCTCTGTCTCCAATAAACAAATGTGTATGGAACAAGCTGAGTAAAATTAGGGTTTTTCAACAGTCTTCCTCCCAATAAGATTATAGGCCTTCGCAATCTATCCCCCAAAATAGGAATGAAAATGACATCTTTTGAGGTAAAGGGTTCTACCTGGCACCCCGTTGTAGTGAGGGGAGGTTGAGGTAGTTATAACCGAGTGGAAACTAAGCCTAGAGGAAAACACACCTCCAATGCACAGTGTGGACGAAGCCAAAAAGTTGGAGGGTGCCTAAGCTTCAGAGCTGAATGTATCAACAGGGACCCAACAGCATCTATTTTCAAAACGAATTGGGGAATAGGTGCTCATATAAATACAGAGCTGTAATTCGGCGCCCGCTTATAAAAGAATTAAAAGGCTTTCGATGGAAAGGTTAACCACCCTGGTCTTAAAGGGGTGTGGTGTATCCAACAGAGTTACCAGTCACTCGAATTCTAGATAGCTTAACTTGTGACCAAAGTTGAAGCGAACCCATTCCTTGAGTAGGTAGGCAGCCTTTTACAGGGGAACTTGGGAAAGCGCCCTGAAATATTTCTGGCTTTCTCTTTTAGAGGCTAACAAATAATTGAAACAAAGGTAATTTTCTTATAAAAATATATCATATAAAGCTCTGGCTTCTTTTGACTCTGCTAAAAATGAGATGTAAGAAGCCCTGACGGTTGAATTGTTTTATAGACTCCGCAGCAGTATCTACGAGGTCATGAAAGTTTAGCCCTTGATCCTAGTTATACACCGTCAGACATTGCTGATTACTTTTCAACAATTCCTAAGGTCGAATCTACCAGTGGAAAGCGCAAATTCGATTCGTAAGTTTGTTGTATTTCTTGTACATCTTTCATGTTTAGTTGTCCTGTTCCTTCTGTTTATCTTTACTCTTCAATTCGCAAAAGTTTCACGGAGTCTAGGTATTGTTTGTCCAAAACCAAACCAAAATAACAGCAAAAAAAGCTCCTTGCAGTTCGCATTTAGTAGCCTATCTGAAACATAATGGCAAACTGTATATTTTGTTTTGAATCGAAAAGCAGAAAAGCAGAACGGTTCGTTCCAAATAGTCATTGAGTTTTGAATCAAAACAAATTGATTCGAATTTTGAATCGAAACAAATTGAATCGAATTTTGAATCGAAACAAATTGAATCTAATTTTGAATCGAAACAAATTGAAAAGCAGAACGGTTCGTTCCAAATAGTCATTGCAGTTTTGAATCGAAACAAATTGAATGGAATTTTGAATCGAAACAAATTGAGTCGAATTTTGAATCGAAACAAATTGAATCTAATTTTGAATCGAAACAAATTGAAAAGCAGAACGGTTTGTTCCAAATAGTCATTGCAGTTTTGAATCGAAACAAATTGAATCGAACTTTGAATTGAAACAAATTGAAAAGCAGAACGGTTCGTTCCAAATAGTCGTTGCAGTTACAAATTCAACGCATTTGGTTGCGTTAAAGACAGAATGGAGCTTCTCTTTGCCAAAAATTCATAGCAAGTATGTTGTGATTAACAACTAATTATATAATAATAAAATGGAAAATTACTGTTTGTAGATTATCTTTAAGTTCTTGAGAACCTGTTAGCATTTAATCTGGTAACATGTTGTTGACTGGTTCCTACGTAGCAATTCATTTAACGGAGGGGATGAAAACCCACAAGAGGGAGTAAAATTAAATGGAAATACCTCTCTTTTCGTTCTTCGAGACCCTATTAGAGAAGAGGTGGCACCTAGCAATTAGTTTTATTTGACGGTTCCTGTCTCTCTGAAGCCAGCAGCCTTCAGATCACACAGGAGCTGGTGGGTAACCTGTTAGATTAAACCTTACAGATAGATGTTACTGTTGTCTAAGATCTCACAGAACTGCTTCTCGACATGACTTCCAAGGCTATTATTTACAGTCTCTTGGTCGGTTTGACTCGTTGCCTGAGTAAAGAAGGAACTGGAGAGAGTGGCTGTCAAAGTACAGAAAGCCATCAGTAAGCCCTCAAGGCGAATGGTCCTCCCTCTGATAAACTGCTTCAGGCTGTGACTGAGAGAGATGGCCAAAACCTCTGAATATACACATATCTATATATATATATATATATATATATATATATATATATATATATATATATATATATATATATAACTAAAGATGCGCAAAATCACCGCAGTCAAAATTCCTGTAAAGAATTCGATCTTTAGTACCATTGTCATATTTATATGACCCAAAATTACTTTGGCAAAAGTCACTGCTTACCTAGTTTATGTGGTTTATTTAAATACATCTTTAACACTAATTTTTGCAATTGTTTCAGGTCACCGCAGTCAAAATTCCTGTAAAGAATTCGATCTTTAGTACCATTGTCATATTTATATGACCCAAGATTACTTTGGCAAAAGTCACTGCTTACCTAGTTTATGTGGTTTATTTAAAAATATCTTTAACACTAAGTTTTGCAAGTGTTTCAGGTCTGCGTACAGTCAAAGTCTTAAAAACCTGTTATACACAATGTTTTAAAAGTGACGTTACGTAGTGTGACTAGATTCTTCTTTTTTGTCCTTAGGGCTCATAATATGAGATCCATTCAAGCAAGGCAGTACCCAAGAAGAGGGGTAAGGAGTTGGAACTCCCCTCCTAAATGTTTGTCTGGCTCGTAAAAACTTAACAAAAATGAATGTAAACAAATTTTTTGTGAGTTTTTTGAGGTTCTTTGTTGTACTCACCCCCCCTGAAAAAATCCTTGCGTAAAACGCCCCCCCCCCCTCCCCGAAAAAAAAAATCCTGGATATAGCCCTGCATTCAAGGTACGGTGTACCGTAGCGAATCAAGCCGTAACGTTGATTTTTAATTCCAGGTTTGACTCTTCTGGTTCAGACGAGTGTGTCACACCAAAAAGACCCCATGTTATCATAAATGGAACTCCTAACCCCTATCACAGGATCCGAGACTACCCTGAACGCTGTACGTCCGGACAGAGTCGGGTAAGATATATATGTCTGAATATATATATATATATATATATATATATATATATATATATATATATATATATATATATATATTCCTCACTACAACACTGTCAGCTACTTTATAAACATTTTTACTGAAATTATTCCACCCATCTTCTACGTTGTAAAATTTTGTACTCTCCAGTTTCATATTCGACTGTTCCAGGAAAGTTTCAAACAATAATATCAAACAGTAATCTGTGCGAAAAATTTGGTTCTATCCCGCTTTTAATGGCTATAATCAGAGTAAGGTTGAGATGGCTAGAACAAGCCTTACGGATGAAGGATGACTGATTGTCAAAGATCGTCCTTTTTGGTCATCCATCTAGGGCCAAACGAAAAGAGGGTTTCCCCGTAAGTTCCCTGAATTTGGTGCCCAATAGTTTCGTTAATTTGGTATTCAGCCTAGTTTTTCAGATGCTTTTCAAATTTAAAAATACCTTATTTTTAAATTTACAAGTGCGGAAAAATTTTCCAGGGGAGAATAATTCAGAAGCATGGAATTTTCCGTGGGGATGATTGTCGCGGGGATTGTTGGAGTGAGACATTGTTGGGGGGGGGGGTCGTACTGGTAACTTATAAAAAATGTAGCAGTCACTTCACTATCAGCTAGTCTTGTCACCATTTTAAGGATAATGGGAGGGAGAGTATACCAGAAGGGAGCATTTTGAGGAGATGTATTAAAAATGATCCCAGAACAGCCTGTCGGAGGGGACGGGGAGGTTTTCATATTAAAATAAAATTGATTTGCATATTTTCCGACTCTGCATATGCAATTAAAATTAGTCAATTAGAATAATTGTTGAAGCAGAATAATTTTTGAAGAAGAATAATTGATGGGGGGGGGGGGTATTTTCCATGGGGAAGGGGAAATCCGTATTGGGCAGAATTGTTAACGAGGGGAATGTTTTGAATACTTTTAAATTTAAAGATACGATCGTATTAACAGTTTGTATTTGGCTGTTCGTATGGGCACTACAGTTTTCATTAATTCTTATCTGCCTTATGATGATCGTTCTGCCAGATCGATGACTAGATATGCTAAAGCTTGCGACACGTTGAAGTTTTTAGTGGAAAAAATTCTTTCTATTTCTCTAGATTATATGATCATTGTTGACCTCAATACGGATATAAATTATTCATCAGTGAGAAGTGATTCGTTGTTAGATTGCCTTCAATCTTATCATATTATACCCAAAACTCATCCGTTTTCTTACATTCATCATTCAGGTAGTAAGAGCAATATTGATCACATTATTTGCTCACCTAGTATTACTACATCAATAGTGTTTGTACATGCTGAAGAACAAGACTTAGACCATCTCCCTATCTCACTTACTCTTACGCTTAATATAAACCTTGCAAGTATTTGTAAAGTACCCCGGTCTTCAAAATGGTTTGAAAAAAGTAATTGGAAGAGAGCTGATGTCCTTCTATATGCGCTTCACACCAGAGGGGAATTTCCCGCGGGGGAGGATTGTGCATGGTGGGGGAATTGTCCGCGGGGGAATTTATCTTGAATGTTCTTTCTTTTGGTCGTAGCAGCGGATGAAGGGTAAGCTAGTATATATATATATATATATATATATATATATATATATATATATATATATATATATATATATATATATATATATATATATATATATATATATATATATATATATATATATATATATATATATATATATATATATATATATATATATATATATATATATATATATATATATATATATATATATATATATATATATATATATATATATATATATATATATATATATATATATATATATATATATATATATATATATATATATATATATATATATATATATATATATATATATATATATACTAGCTTACTCCTTCATCCGCTGCTACGACCAAATACGACCGAGTAATTGGAAGAGAGCTGATGTCCTTCTATATGCGCTTCACACCAGAGGGGAATTTCCCGCGGGGGAGGATTGTGCATGGTGGGGGAATTGTCCGCGGGGGAATTTATCTTGAATGTTCTTTCTTTTGGTCGTAGCAGCGGATGAAGGGTAAGCTAGTATATATATATATATATATATATATATATATATATATATATATATATATATATATATATATATATATATATATATATATATATATATATATATATATATATATATATATATATATATATATATATATATATATATATATATATATATATATATATATATATATATATATATATATATATATATATATATATATATATATATATATATATATATATATATATATATATATATATATATATATATATATATATATATATATATATATATATATATATATATATATATATATATATATATATATATATATATATATATATATATATATATATATATATATATATATATATATATATATATATATATATATATATATATATATATATATATATACATAGTCTATTTATCGTTAACAATTTCATTCTCATTTCAACAGTATTTTTATTTTAGGCTCCTTCAATTACGCAAAATGGCTGCAATAGCTCGAATGGCGAGCCTCTTCTCGACGATGAATGGTCTAATATACACACGGTGAGTTTTTGACTGTTTTACTAGTATTATATTTATTCATAATATTATACGAGTACTTTGAACACGATCTTTTATGCATACTGCTATTATTGTCCTTTTATAAGAGTGATAATATAATACTATTTAATTATTATGAAAGTAATTTTAAAATATAAGATTATACATTATATTCATTGTGAAGTTGGAATATGATGGACGCATTAAATGGAAAAGCATCTAAAACGCATCATACAAATTTTCAATCTTAGATTAATAATTGAGAAGTTCCTGAGTCATCAGACCTCTTTAGTCCTTACTTTATGAATTACTAGCGTACCTGTTACACGTTTCTGCGATCTCGACAGAAAGGATCTTCAAGGGAATCCCCCCCCTGTTAAACTCTTCTCTAAAATATCCCTCTACAGAAAATTCCCGGTCCGCAGAAAATATCCCTCCCGAAAAATTCTTCCCCGTGGATAATTCCCCCCGGAAAATTTCTCGCGTATCAATAAGGATTGTATTTTTCAGTTTAAAAGTATATAAAGAATTTTTCTACAAAAAATCCCCCCTGTGGACAAATATTCCCTGGAAAACTCCACCCATGCGGATTCCTCCATGAAGATTCTCAGACCCCTCCGTGGGAAAAATTTTCTCAGGGAAAATCCCCTCTCTCCAAAATCAATTTTCAAACGTCATGCTTTCCACAATAGAGTTAATCCCAGACTGAATAAGATTGTCCTTACCCTACATTTATTTAAATTTCCCAATTAATGTATTTTGATTACATATGCAAAGAAAAAGATATGCAAAACAAATTGATTTAATGCGGGAAATTTTCCCCTGCACAATTGCCTCCCCTGGAAAATTCTTTTCGTGGAGGATATCCCTCCCCCTCCTGGAGAATTCTCCCTGGAAAATTTTCCATTGGGTAAAATAACGATAGTATTTTAAAATTTGAAATGTATTAGGTTGGATGCCAGATTAACAAAACTGTTAGATGATATAATTCATCTAACGCTTTAATTGAATATAAATAAAGTTTAAGTAATGTGACCGGAAAGGACTTCGAATTATTTGTGTTGAGGGGTCTCTAATTTCATTCAGCATGAAAAGTACTAGGATTGTCTTAGGGGGGAGTCATACCTAAAACCATCACAAGAGTGTACAAAACGATTTCTTAAAGTTTCTTGGCGATCGGCTTAACAGTATAGCAATACATATAGGACACACACACATACTACTACTACTATTAACAACCAACCGAACATCGAGCCGCCTGAAGCCAACACCCCTACGCACGATACTCTTCCATCCCAATTTATTCAAAGCCTCCCTTTTTACACCCTCCTAGGAAGTTCTCATGTCCCTTATATCTTTCCTTATAACATCTTCCCACCCCAACCGCGGACGACCTGCTTTTCGTTTAGCCCTATACGGTTGGCCGAAAAGGACACTCTTCAGCAATCTGTCATCCTTCATCCACATAACGTGCCCTAGCCATCTCTACCTTTCTCTCTTTATAACCCTAGAAATCGGGATTGAACCACACTTTTCGTACAGCCTACTGTTTGAAATACGGTCAGTCAGTAGGGTACCCAAAACAATCCGTAGGCAATTTCTCTGGAAAACATCTAGTATATTTTCCTGTTTTTCGGAGCGCCAATGCTTCAGAGCCAAATTTGAACACTGTCATCACTGTACCTTCCAATATTCCAATCTTGGTTTTCAGACTGATCTTCCTATTCTTCCGAACTTTTTTCGACTGTGAAAAAACACCTAGAGCCTTAGCTATTCTACTTTTAACATCTTCGCTGCTCCCACCGCCCTTACTAATAATACTACTGAGGTAAGTGAAGCTGTCCACTTGGTCAATCTTTTTTTTACCCAACGTCACCTTTTCATTCCACTTATTCCTAGCCTTAGCGACTTAGTCTTCTTAACATTCATTTTCAAACCTATTCTAGCACCCTGAACTCGCAAAACCTCTAAAAGTTAATTCATTTTGCTCAGATTTTTATCTAGGATTCTTAAATCATCCGCATAATCTAAGTCCAGGAAAGTTTTCTCCCTATTTGATTCCATTTTCTCCCACTGCCTATCATATGCTCCTGAAGACCATATAAAGATCCATATAAAGGGGGATATAGAACACAACCCTGCTTAGCTCCGGATTTATTACGAAACCAGCTGCTAACCTCATTTCCTACCTTAACTGCAGCAGTGTTATGCTCATACATAATGTATTGCTCCTTACTTTCAGTCTAAAAAATAGTTTTTTTTTTATTTAATTTCTGACCCTTTTTCAAATTCATGCCAGGAAATCCCCTTCCGCCTCCACCCCCGTGTAGATTTCCCCGGAAACTTTCATCCCCATGAAAAATACCCCCCACAGAAAAAATATATTTTCCTTTGAACAAATATTGTATGATAACAATGGGCAAATTGCGCAACATTCTCAAGAAGCTATGGAAGCTTTTGTCATTCCCAAAAGTATAGTTAGTGAACCTTTCAACTATGCTGAATCAAATGGCATTCACAGGAATTCAATCGGATTTTTTTTTAACAAAAAGAGACGTGGAAGGGAGAATAGCTGTTTCTAATCTTTTTGTCACTTAAAAAGGCACTAGAACTTTGATTTCCGTTCAAATTAGCCCACTCCTGACCTTTTAAGACCGTGGGTTTGATACGATCACCCTGGAAAAAAAAACAGCGCAATCCGTGATCATCCTTCTGGCAATTTTTTTTTTAGATCCACATTCTTGTAGATAGCAGCTTGAAGCTCTACGGTAAGGTTATCTGATATGCTGAATCTGATGTTGTGATTTTCATTAGGATCGCTTGATTTATCAATTATTATCCAAATTCCGATTTTTAAAGTCTTGGCTACTATTGGTCCGAGTCGCTACTTACAGTTCGTTACCATGAACTGTCTGATACCAGATAAATACATTGAGGTGATTAGTGATGTATATGAGAATAACATTGCTGTGATTAAGGTAAGAATCAAGGGTAGCTATTAGCTGGTTTCTTATTGAATTAGAAGTTAAGCAGGACTGCGTTCTATCCCATTTATCTGGATCATTTTGATAGACTTTGTTCTAAGGAACATAGAAGTGGCTGTGGAAGAGTGTGGAATCAAGTGGGAAAGTTAAACTCTCCAAGACTTAGATTATACTGATAATTTGGGTGTCCTAGATTAAAATATTAGCAAAAAAGGATAAAATGTTATCTTTTTTGGAGGTTTGCAAAAATAGGCTTGATAATTTATGTTAAGAGGCCTAATTCGATTAAACTGGGTATAAGTGAAGGTGGAGGTAATGTTTGGCAACGAAGAGATGAGATGGCTAGGACAGGCTCTGCAGATGAAGGATGAGAGATTGCTAAAGATTGTCCTTTTCAGCCAATCATATAGGGCCAAACGAAAAGCAAGTCGTCCCTGAAGGGGGTGAGAGGAGGTGGTAGGGAAGGATTTAATGGAAATTACAACTTCTTTGGAGGGTTTTAAGATGGAGACTTTGAATTAACTGGAATGGTGGAGGAGCCTGCGCAGCTGTGTTTACCTCAGGTGGATTGGTGCTACAGTTTGGTGTTAGTAGTAGCAGCCAGAGCCGTCACGTATTAAGGGGTAGGGGGAACGCGCCCCCCCCCAATGTTTATGGTTGATTTTTCCACGATTTTTCCAACG
This sequence comes from Artemia sp. Qi Xiang Cuo, assembly GCF_049724085.1. Lineage (NCBI taxonomy): Eukaryota > Metazoa > Arthropoda > Branchiopoda > Anostraca > Artemiidae > Artemia > Artemia sp. Qi Xiang Cuo. Next base: position 55,724,096 of record NC_142803.1, read on the forward strand.
CCGCTAAAATTCTTTGTTCGGTTCAGTAAAGACCATGAAAATACTGACATGTCATTTACAGGAATTCTGAACTTGGTTGGTAGATGCAGCAGTTTTACCGATTCCTGCTGTGATTTTACAAATGGTGCCACAATTTTCCAATTTGTTAAACAAACAGCATTAACATCGTGACATGATATGTACCGATGTCTAAATCTCGGTTTGTAAATGCAGCCGTTTTACCGACTCGTGCAGTGGTTTTACGTATTCAGTTCGAAACAGACATTATGCTTATTTTTGACAAAAAACAGTCGGTAAAAATGACCAGCCAGTCGATAAAGTCTCTTGCCCCCCCCCCCCTCCCCAAACATTATAGCTAGTAACGCGCCTGGTAGTAGCAGTAATATGTATATATTTGTGTTTTGTTTTGTACCCATTCTTAGTAACGTTAAACAGATGTAGTTATTATTGTCACTATCCTAGAAAAGGCTTTCAATTTAATTCTTTAAATTAGTATTATAATTTGATAAAGCAACAATGTTAAATGCATTGAAAAATTCAGTTTAAATTTTCTGATTGTAGTTTTTTTTTAGCTTATTTGACAGTTGGGAAAATAGTTTTCCGATAGGGGTAATTAGCTTAATTATGTTGGGTGTTGGGTCTACGACCTTTTTCTTTTTTTCTCTTTGAAAAATTACTTGGACTTCAGAGTCCAAAAAAGTTAGTCATTTCTGAAACCAGTATATTGTTTATTTGAAAGATCTTGACTTTCAGATTTATTTTCAGAAGAATGTAAGCGGATAGTCTTAGGAACCTAGGTTACAAACATATAATGATAATCCACAGATCTCCCATGCTGGGGGGTTACAATGGAAAAGGAAAATATAACTTGTTTAGTTTAAGTGACAGATAAGGGTCAGGTACGACCCTAAAAAGTGGTTCACCCGTGTATTAATGTTTGACAGCTAGTCTTGACCAGTATTATTGTGGAATATGTATATCCAAAAGACATTTTCAAAGAAGTGTATGTCATTGTCTATATCCTTACCTTAGACCTTAGATACGCCTGTACCCCCAGCAAGTATGTCCTCCCACTGAGGTTGGATTGATGTGTGCAGATTACGGAGATCTGTCTGGTACGTTCGACGCAGGGTGTTCCTGGATCTGCCCCTGCGGCGTGGACCCGATGGCTGCCAATGGAGCGCTGCATTTGGTAGTCGGAGATTGTCCATACGTAGTACGTGGCCAAGGTATCTCCATCGGCGGACTCTTATGATATATGTCACAAGAGGCTGGCCAGTCTTGTCACGGATGGATTGGTTTGTTATTCTCTGCTGTCAACGGATGTTGAGAATTCTTCTGAGACATTGTCTATATATGTCAAAGAAATTACTTGCCAAACGAATATAAACTGAAGCTGATTTATTTTCAGATGCTGGGGTGTATACAAACCATGGTTGAGAAAACCCGAAGGGCATTGGCAATCCTCCAGCAAAGAACTTTAGAAAGTCCTCGACTTTCACCCCAGCCAACAAAAGAGATGCATAATTATATCAATGAAATATGGCTCCAATCTGTAAGATCCACAGAAGAAAGGATAGCAGATATAAAAAGAAAAGCAGGTAGGTCTTTCAGGAATAAAGTTATATCTTACCCGAGATTAAATTAAAAAAAAAGTTTTTTCAACTTAAAGTAAAGAGCAACATTGAAACTTAAAACGAACATAAATTATTCCATTTATGAGGACAACGCCTCTGTTTCGGCCCTCCCTCTTTACGCTAAAGTCTTAAAGTTCTTTTAAAATAATGATCATTCAAATTCAGCCCTTGCGTTTGAGCAGTGTTTCTTAAATGATTGTGGCGAAAACTAGAACTTTAGGGTATAGAGCGGAGGTTGAGAAAGGGGCCCTCCTATGCGGAATAACTTCTGTTCGTTTTAAGTTCTAGTATTATTCCTTACTTTCAGTTGAAAAAAACGTGTTCTTTTATTGAATTTCCGGCCGTTTTAAAATCATTCCAGGAAATCCTCTTCCCCCTTCCCCCTCGTGTAAAATTTTCCCTCGAGAATTCCTCCTGGAAACATTCCTCCTAACATAAAATTCCTCTCTAAGAATTTTCGTATTCTTCCCTATACCAAATACTATACATGAACGATGGGAAAGATGCGTTACTAACAACCCTTTCCCCAGAGACTATGGGAGGTCATGTTCCCCTGAAAGGCATAGTTAGTGGACCTTTCAACTATGCTGAATCAAATAGATATCTCAAAACTTTTATCAGATGTATTTGAGAAGAAAGGGATGTAGGAGGAGGGCTAGTTGCTCTCCGATCTTATGGGTCACATAAAAAGCTCACTAGAACTTTTTATTTCCGTACGAATCAGCATTCTCTTGATGATTGAGAAACGCTGGTTCAATTGGACCGTCCCTGGAAAAAAATAAACAAGAACAATAAAAAAAAATAATAAATGAACACGCATCCATGATCTTTCTTCAAGCAAAAGAAAAAAATCCACATTTTTGTAGATGATGGTAGGGTTTTATTAAAATCCCTTTACTTTTTGGGGGTGTTTCCCCCCTTATTCAAAAATCAAGTAGATTTTCTCAGGCTCGTAGCTTTTGATGGATAACATTAAACTTAATGAATTTTATGTATCTGGAATCAGTATAAAAAGGTAATTCTACGGATGTATTTATTGTTATCAAAATTCCGTTTGTTGGTCCCCCTTTCTACTCAGGACAACAGCTAAAAGCCTGCAGTCTTCTTTGTATCTCGCTGACACCCAAACAATCTGTAAGACCTTGGCAACGATGGATATCTTCTTTTTTGTTAAGATGGATTTGGGGTCCGGTATATCTCCCAAAAAATCGGTAGAAGTGGGAACACTGCTACAAGTGTTTTAACTTGACCTGAAAGGACAAGATACTTATATCATTTGATCCGTTAGTTTCAGCTACATCCTTTAAAGAAGTCAGAACTATGGTATTATTTTTTTTTTTTTTTTTTTAAAGAATAATCTATACTTCCTTGAAAACTACTACTACTACTACTACTAAAAACTCACCGCAGCAAGCTTCCTGAGACCAACACAGCTACGCACGCTTCTCCTCTGCCACAATCTATTCAAAGCCTCCCTTTTTACACCCGCCCACGAAGTTCCCATTTCCTTTAAATCTTTCTTTATGACGTTCTCCCACCCCAGACGAGGACGACCTGCTTTTTGTTTAGCTCCAGAAGGTTGGGCGAAAAGAACAATCTTCGGCAACCTGTCATCCTTCATCCGCACAACGTGCCCTAGCCACCTCAACCTTTCTTTCATTATAGCCCTAGAGAGCGGTATTGAACCACATTTTTCGTATAGCCTATTGTTTGAAGAATATTATTCATATTTTCACATATTTTTGACGTATATTCAAATATTTTTCAATCTAAAAAAAATCAAACAAATCCCAAAATCTAATTCGCTAAAATATCAAAGCTGAATTTGAGCTATCAAATCATGTCAAAATTTTCATCATGCGTTGAAATATTGTAACCAAAGAATATGACCCCCTTTTAAGAATGGAAGCTGGTGCTAGTGTTAAAGAAATAAATTATCAAGGCCATCTAGCATTTGGTGTTCTTCGGATTTTTTTTAAGTTTCGTCTTTTTTAGTAAACTGAGATTAAACTTTTATTGCTATATACTAATTTCGCTAATTATACAAATTGCCATAATTTTACCTTATTATTTCACTCAAAAGGGCCAGGAAACACTAGATGCCTATGGTGGGTTTTTTTTCGACGCTAGAGCCAGTTTTCTCTCTTGTAAGCTATATATCGTCAGTTGGTTATCAACAGGATGTATCTCCACAATTGAAAATTTTCAGAATAGCAAAAAAAAAACCTTTCAACTTTTTTATTTCCCCTCCAATAACCGTTAAACAAAAACAGATCGATATTTAAATCAATACAAATCAATCCTTGTTTATTTTACGATTATAGGAGGGGAAATAAAAAAGTTATGAGGGTTTTTTCTGATCTTCTGAAAATTTTCAAATATGAAGATACGTCCTTTTGATATATGACTAACGATATACTCTATGTAATGAAACTTTAAGACTGCAGAAACATACAATCAAAAATGAGAGAGGGACTCAATGCCTCTCCTTGCTTAAATATATAAATTTATCTAGTTATTTTTAAATAACAGAGGATGCTGTGAAAGAAGTTCAGCGCGTTGCTGTTGAAGAAATCAAGAAGGCTCTTGAAAACGGACGCACTGGCAATGATCCTGACAAGAAGCAAGACAAAAGTCAAGACGGTTCGGTAAGTAAGGAGTTATATTTTATTTTAAGTATGGAGTCCCACAGGGATACGAGAGGAAACCCCCTCTGAATTCCAAAAATCTGGAAGTCCCTAGAAAGACACAAGGGTATCGTTGTAAAAGAAGATGGTATCCTTTAAAATGGCAGACTTTCAGGAATTTTGAAAAACGTCAAGAAAATGGTACTCAGAACTGTGAGAACTCTCGACAAATACGGCTTATTTTTACGAACTCTCCAAGATTGGACTTAATTGTTGGTCAATTGCTTATAGAAATAACTGTTCTTCATTCGAAAGAAAATTCAAATCAAACGGCGTTTATAGCACAATATATCAAACATAAGACATGGTTGTTTATAAGAGAAAATTATCATCTTCGTTACGTCTGTCCAGTAAATCACCTGTGTAATAATATTAGATATTATACTTTGGTACCTGCAGGAGAGGGCATGTTGAATTCTTTCTCTTACCCCCTCCTCTCTCTCTCTCTCTCTCTCTCTCTCTCTCTCTCTCTCTCTCTCTCTCTCTCTCTCTCTCTCTCTCTCTCTCTCTCTCTCTCTCTCTCTCTCTCTCTCTCTCTCTCGCGCGCGCTCTCTGTTTGTTTGGAGTCAAACATGGATTTTTTGACAGCCTATATCTATGTCGTATTTCTGCTCTTGCTTTTGAAATATTTTAATTGCAGATTGTTTAGCCCCTGACATTGCCCAAAACAAAACTTACTATAAAAATGTATGAACTTTGAAAAAATATAACTTTTTAAACACTTTCGGAGAATTTTCTCTTCTTTTCTGGAACGTAATTTGAGTCCCACGATAAAAAAAAAAAATGTAAAAAAAGAAGGAATCAGAAATTGAGATATAGGTTTTATAGCTTTATATATAGCTCTCCCTAATTTGGTATTGAAGGGAGCTATCAGCTCCGTTTCTTTGTGTAATAATAGTGTTTTTAAGCCGCAGCAGTTTGTAATACAGAGTTTTTTATTTCGTGTAAACGCTACTGAATCACGCTGATGATATACCTAATTCTAGCACATAGTTTTCCCAAATTGAGAAAAAATTATTTCAACGGATATCATAAATTTGTTCTTTTGTTTAGTGAGAGTAAGAGTGAAACGCTTGTGTCTGAACCCCGTTCTCAACAGCCCACTACCGCTTTTGTCCAGAACGGTAATTAAGTTTTATTACTTCTAGTACTATTATGTATCTAGGCCTACCAATTGCGGCAAATTTTAAATTGACTCGTTTCACTCTTGTTCAGAGCGTAAAAAAACGCCGTAACCGCCTTTTTTTTGCAGGAAAAAACCGCCATACCTACTAACATCTTATTGACTGTAATTTACTGCTTAAGTATTTTTTGCTTGTGTGCCTTTATAGTGTTTACGTTATCCCATATATTTTGTCATTATTTCCCTTATCACCCATTCTGTCGGAAGGGGATTAAAGAGCTCTTTGGTCTCAATATTATAAGTATTGTAAGAACCTTCTTAATCTCCCATCTTGGGAAAGCACTTCAGGAGTAACAGATAAATAGGGAGCTACAGATCCTGTTACTGAAAGACAGAATAAATTCAAAAGGTTTTTTACCCCGAACAATGAATTTTTCCTGTTACTTTCTTAAAGTGTAATCTATCTATTTTTTTTTTTTTTTTTTGATTTTCTGGAAGGTCTTCTGTTTTGTTGTTGTGTATATTCATTTTCATTTCATTGTGTTTCTCTTCTCTTTTTCCTCTTTCTTCTTTATTTACTATTATTCTGTTTGTTAACTGATGTTCAGAAACAGAATAAATCTTATTCGTTCATTTTTTCATCTCATTCATCATTCCTTCATTTGATTATTTTTTTTCGTTTTTCTTCTTCTTCATTTTTTTTTCTCAATAGGTTAATTAAATAACTAAATCATGATTTCTTCTAGGGACGACAGAATGGACCAGGTGATGAAAGAACAGTCCCGTCAGAAAGCTAATCTTCAAAGTTGTGAATATTTTTTGCTTGTGATCCCAATTAATTTTAATCTAGTCACTCTATGTATTTATTAAAGAACATGTTCAGCTCGATACGTTTAAATGATTTAACAAAGCTTGTCAAATTCTTTTTCCAGCAGTGTCTAATTTTGACCAAAACAGGTATTTTAGTGGCTGCGTCTCAAAACGGCCTGGAAACATAATAAATGCTTTCCAGTTCGCTTGTGGAGGAAATGTAACGGGAAATAAAAAGTAGAAAAGCCAAGGCGCTTTTCGCAGTTAGAAAATATTTAGAAGAATAGAATTATAAGTCTTCGATCTGAGATTAGAATATTGGGAGCCACGGTTATGACAGTTTTCCAAAATCGGTTACATCTGAATGATTTAAGAAGATTAGTCTTTGGGTACATTATTATGTCCCTAATTGCGCAAACTTTCTTATTATCAGGACCCTCAACCCAAGCAGTTCTTTTATTTGTTTAATTTTTCCTCCCATTATCTCGGGATTGGTCATAGTAGTAGCGGTTATTTCTTGAATTTTCGGGTTTTCCTTTGGAACTATCGTCTTTGTTTTGTAGTTATAAGGCGTAATGACCAAGATTATTACATTTGTCCAACAGACAGCCCAACAAGACGGGATCAACATATCTTCTCAGGTCTACACAGAAGTGCTTAAGCCGGCTTAGAACCGGATAGCAAAAAGTCCCTGGGACGTCAAGTTAAATTGAGGCTTTGGGCAATCCTGGGCCCATCCTGGTTGCGACATGGTTTTCAGCACTTGATGATACTTTTGTATTAACAAGATCTGAAATCCTGCACATACAATCTCAAGCCTATTACCTCCGAATCATTATATGTTCATATCTACAAATATATGCTACTACTTGGAAGCAACCCATAGTAGATAAATAAGCTAGGAAGAAGTTTTTCAGCCTGAAAACATCTGTAAATCCTTAAAACTGGCTGCCATGTAAGATTACCTGAGTTTTAGTCAAAATTTTCGGTCATATTACTTCGAAACATTTCTAAATAGCACCGACATCAGTTTCTTAAGATGCTACTATCGACACTATCGTATAGAAGAATGAACTTACATTAATGTGTCGACCCTTTATCCCCCTGCAAATATAAAATTACCGTGAAACCAAAAGGAGGCCAAAACCGACTCCAAAAGGCTCTTGCGCTAAAAAGAAGTTAAAAAACTAAAAAAAAAACAATAAATACGTGCAAGTACTATAAAACGTGGAAGATATTCAGTACGCCATCTTTTTTCTTATATCACCATGTATGTCGTTACCTTGGGAAGAACGGTTTCTTGAAGAAACGACGATTAGAATTCAAACTTAGGTCAATTTTCATTGTAAGTTTTGGACTAGCCTAATTTGTGCTTGTATTCAATGGTTAATCTTGCTTCAAAAATTTGACTAGAAAAAAAAGGCTATTTTTAAATCTTTGGGCTAAAATTTGTCTTTTAGCCTTTTCTCAAATCAGTCTAGGCTAAGAATGCTTATGGATATCAAATAACCCATAAAATTGGGGAAATTTTTGATCTAAGGAAGAACAATGGTAACATTCCTTAGCCTAAACTTAGTAAATTACTGTATTAATTTCTTAGGCCTATACCTTGTGACAGAAACAATTTTTCTGTAAAGTTGAGGAATCTGACCATAGCCTAGGCTACTTCTCAGGACATTTTTTGCAAACATCTTCCTTCATTCTACTCCAAGGGTGCCCATGAGCTGAATTGTAGGGGGGGCTTACCTGTTCTAATGTCTTCCAATACTGTATAATAGAAGTCTCAAAACAAAAATATAAGGCAGCATCATACAGCCAGGGGGCTAGAGTCCCCTCCTGCCCCTCTTATGGGCAACCATATTCTACCCTTAGCAGAAATCTAAGGGCTATGGATAAACCTATTCAAATCCTCTTCAATGCTCTCTTAGTAGGCTAGTTTAGTACTAGCCTATTTGATTTTTTTGATTAGAGCAGTAAAATTTTGGTAGTCTAATGGAGCAAAAAATGACAAATATAGAAAGTACCAGGATGGAAGCCTAGAACATGTTAAGAAAACAATTCTTACTTCATAATAAGCAGAACAGTCAAAGGTGGAGAGAAAGTTTAAACTTACCTCTCATTTACATCAGAAACAAAATAACCCCCAACACCCTAATGTGCAAATATATACCCTGAATTGGTAGGCTATATATGGGGTTGGGGGCTAAAATTCATTTCCAACAAAAATGATGATTTTATTTTTGAAGAGCATAAAAAAGGGCATTGAGTGGTATATTCACTTTAGTTGTAACTCAATAATATGATTTGGTAAATATTTACCCATATTTTAGCCTGTAGACCCATCCCTGAAAGTTACATTTTCCTAACCTAACCCCTTTCAAAGATAGCTAAAAGTTACTACAGTAGAATTTTACCTTCCAAAAAAATACAGATATGTTTTGGACTGTCCCTGTTATACTGCAGTATAAGATCCCTACCCTTTTGGTGAAAATTTCACCAGTAATGTTCTAGTTCACCTACTTTTTGATATCCTGGAAAGTGGTTAGAATAGGAAAATGAGATTTTCAGTAAGAATCCAGGGCCAAAAATATGCCATACCTATTGACTTGAGAATAAAGTGAATGTACCACTCAATGCCTTTTTTATGCTCTTTGCAAATATAATAATCATTTTTTTCCTAAATGAATTTTACCCCCCCCCCTATATATACCAATTCAGGGTATATATTTGCACATTAGGGGGGGGGGGAAGTTTGAACATACCTCTCATTTACATAAGAAATAAAATATGAAAAAGTATAGATTTAACATTATTAAGGCTATAGGCTATATGTGCCCATCATGGGGAGAGGATACATTGCCAGGGTTACATGTATTTATGTTGAAAAGGGGCATAAAATAAGGAATCTAAAGGTACCATTTGATTTATTTGGTATATAGCCTAGGGCTATATAAGGGGGAGCGGGCTGAGGATAAATTGTCAATATACATATAAAACCATTAAAAGAAGCATAAAATTAGTATGTTAAACATTATTTATTGGTAAAGTTCTACAAAATCATATTATTGAGTTAGGAATAAAGTGAATACACCATTCAATGCCTTTTTTTATGCTGATTATGAATATAATAAGCATTTCTATTGGAAATGAATTTCAGCCCCCCTCCTATATAGGCAATACCTAACCTAACCCTGAATTGGCATATATAGGGGATGGGGGCTGAAATTCATTTCCAATAGAAATTATTATTATATTTGTAATCAGCATAAAAAAGGCATTGAATGGTGTATTCACTTTTGTCCTAACTCAATAATATGATTTTGTAGAACTTTACCTATTTATTTTGTTCAATAAAGGAGGAAGAAACGACAATTAGAATTCAAACTTAGGTCAATTTTCATTGTAAGTTTTGGACTAGCCTAATTTGTGCTTGTATTCAATGGTTAATCTTGCTTTGAAAATTTGACTATAAAGAAAGGCTAGTCTTAAATCTGGGGGCTAAAATTTGTCTTTTAGCCTTTTCTTTTCTCAAATCAGTCTAGGCTAAGAATGCTTATGGATATTAAATAACCCATAAAATTGGGGAAATTTTTGATCTACAGAAGAACAATGGTAACATTCCTTAGCCTGGTCTTAGTAAATTACTGTATTAAAATCTTAGGCCTACACCTTTTGACAGAAAACAATTTTTCTGTAAAGTTGATGAATCTGACCATGGCCTAGGCTACTTCTCAGGACATTTTTTGCAAATATCTTCCTTCATTCTACTCCAAGGGTGCCCATGAGCTGAATTGTAGGGGGGCTTACCTGGTCTAATGTCTTCCAATGCTGTATAATAGAAATCTCAAAACAAAAATATAAGGCAGCATCATACAGCCAGGGGGCTAGAGTCCCCTCCTGCCCCTCTTATGGGCAATCATATTCTACCCTTAGCAGAAATCTAAGGGCTTTGGGTAAACCTATTCAAATCCTCTTCAATGCTCTCTTAGTAGTTTAGTAATATTTGATTTTTTTGCTTAGAGCAGTAAAATTTTGGTAGGCTAGTCTGATGTAGCAAAAAATGACAAATATAGAAAGTACCAGGATGTAAGCCTAGAACATGTTAAGAAAACAATTCTTACTTCATAATAAGCAGAACATTCAAAGGTGGAGGGAAAGTTTAAACTTACCTCTCATTTACATCAGAAATAAAACTACCTCCAACCCCCTAATGTGCAAATATATACCCTGAATTGGTATATATGGGATGGGGACTAAAATTCATTTCCAACCAAAATGATTATTGTATTTGTGAAGAGCATAAAAAAGGCATTGAGTTGTATATTCACTTTAGTTGCAACTCAATAATATGATTTGTTAAATATTTACCCATACTTTAGCCTGTGGACCCATCCCTGAAAGTTTCATTTTCCTAACCTAACCCCTTTCAAAGATAGCTAAAAATTACTAAAGTAGAATTTTACCTTCCAAAAAAATACAGATATGTTTTGGACTGTCCCTGTTATACTGCAGTATAAGATCCCTACCCTTTTGGTGAAAATTTCACCAGTAATGTTCTAGTTCACCTACTTTTTGATATCTAGGAAAGTGGTTTGAACAGGAAAATGAAATTTTCAGTAATGAATCCAGGGCCAAAAATATGTCATGCCTATTGACTTATGAATAAAGTGAATGTGTCACTCGATGCCTTTTTTATGCTCTTTCCAAATATAATAATCATTTTTGTCAGAAATGAATTTTACCCCCCACCCCTATATATACCAATTAGGGTATATATTTGCACATTAGGGGGGGGGGAGTTTGAACATACCTCTCATTTACATCAGAAATAAATTATGAAAAAGTATAGATTTAACATTATTAAGGCTATAGGCTATATGTGCCCATCATGGGGAGAGGATACATTATTAGGTTTACATGTATTTATGTAGTTGAAAAGGGGCATAAAATAAGGAATCTAAAGGTACCATTTGATTTGTTTGGTATATAGCCTAGGGCTATATAAGGGGGAGGGGGCTGAGGATAAATTGTCAAAATACATATAAAACTATGAAAAGAAGCATAAAATTAGCATGTTAAAAATTATTTATTTTATTCAATAAAGGAGGAAGCCATAGGCTTGTTGCAAAACATGTCTCTCTTTTTGTTCTAGTAGGTCTCCTTTTGGATAGATGCTATTCTCTAGGATCACCTGAAATAAAAATAATCTGAGCAGATAAAAGTAAGATATTTTTGATGAAGCAAAAAAAAAACAGAACTTATACTAGTGCTCCTATAGAAGGAAATGTGTTAATATAATTAAAAGGCTACCATTAGCTTCCTTGTATTATGCTCTTTCCAAGCATCATATTTATTTTTATGACAATGCAATCCCTCCCCCTCTCCCTGATAGTCCCAGATATAGCCATGGAAGTAGGCTATACAAAACTAGAAAAAAAACTAATAAACCAAGAAAAATGTTTGTTTCATTAATATGCAGTAGGCTTTCATTATTTAGTAAACACTAAAATAAGGACATTTTTACATTGTTAATATGTTGTAGGCTATGTTTCTAGGCTATTGATATAATTGTTTGTCATTGTTATTCACATTTCTATATCATTTTTGCATAATGTTTTTTCCAATAATTCCATGGTAGTCACTCAGATGGACATGATTTCACTTGGTCAAGCATATGTTAAACTGGTTTACAATGTTCACATAATGCATGACTAGATAAAAATAATGAATAGATATATCATTCATGCTAGGCTATATCTGGAACCATCAGGGACAGAGTGTATTGTCACAAATACAGGTAAATAAATAAACATTCTATCTACTGAATCTTCAGTGCCTCACATATATCTGGCAATATTATTTTCTAATTATGGGATAGATTTATGCTGTATTTAAGCACTCATACAATTTACTACTTTTTTCTTGGGGGGGGGGGAGGGGGTCTGAAGGTTGATAATCTTTTGCTGAGCTGGCAGTCACAGATGCTGTTTCCAAGATTTGCCCTGCTCAAGTAGCATTCAAATACTTTGATAAATTGATAGCTATTTAATGTTAAACTTGGCATTTGACTCATCCAGTCAAAATAAAAAAAAAATTGGACAAAGTGATAGAAGACTTTAAGACGTAATTAGAGTATAGCCAAGACAGATTGTCTCTGTGAGTGGCAAAGCTGGCATAACTTTTCAGAGTTGCATGAAAATGATAAATTTGCTAGAAAGGTTTTTTTAGTAAAACATTTGAGAGTTTAGACTTGACAGATTATCCTTCAATTTTTAATTTCATTGTATCATTAACTAGTACATGTTACAAAATCAAAAGTTAACAGTGCTTCTAAATTTTAATGAAAATTTTCAGTACTTCCTAACTGCCAGAGTAGAGGAATCCAAATGGTAAGGTAAATAATTTGTAACACAACACTGACTATGCATGACAAAATGAAGAAAGTTGTGGAGAATAAAAACACAAGGGTATTTCCAGCCAGTTAAGAAATCTGGGCACTTTGGTGGAAATATCCTTATTTTTCTTCTCCAGAATTTTCTTCATTTTATCATACAATAAGGAATCCCTTGCAAAGTCATAATAAGAATTGTCACTTTTCCAATAAATCAATTTTAGTGCCAGTTCATGTAAATGCAAGGGGGGGGGGGACAGAATGCATTTTTAAAAGTGGGGGGGTAGTTTTGTTTTTCTTCATTTTTTTTAATGCAAATGCTGAAAAAAAATACTTTTAAACATTAATACTGACAAATAGAATTTTAAAATCTGAAAGGGGGACAACCCCCCCCCCCCCCCCGCTCAATTGGCACCACTGGTAGTGATAAATTTATTATACACAATGCTATTGAATAAACAAAGTTTCTATAATAAACCATACATTCAAAAGTGTGCAAGGTAATTTACCTTTTACAAGCCTTCTGCCTACTGCCCAAATGCGAAATTTGTCTTGGCAAAACACTATGTTATCAGCAGTTTTTGGTCTGTCAGTAAGTGATTCACTGATGACATCTACTTTGGGTCAGATAAAATTTGATGGTGTCATTGTTTATATAGATTTTGCAAATTTGCACTTAAATCATATCTTCAATATTAGTGATAAAAATTAAGACTTAAATTTGTTTAAGGACAAAACCACATATCAATGCCAGTAGCTGGTAATTGCTGGTAACTATTGGATTGTTACCAGTAGCTGGTAACTATTGAATTAAAAAAGGTGACAAGATTACAGTAAATTAAAAAATATATGTGTAATTTAACTCTAAATAAATTGAACAATTTTTTTTTTGTTTAAGAGAACCTTCTTCAGTATATTCTATGTCTAGAGCACTGTATATACATTTATACAGTACAATCATTCCCTATCTCAACCATTATACAAAGCTGGACCAAGATGCAAGTGCTATGGAGAACATTAAAACATAAGCAACATTAGATTTTTTCATGTGTAGACAAGTCAGATTTCTCTTGAATTGTTCCCACTTATTTTTCATAGCCTTGTCCTCTTCACTTTAGTTTTCCTGGCAACACTTCTTACTGATGGCATAGAATTGTTGTCCCTAACCATGTTTCAGGAATTAGGGGTTTAGGGGGTTTTGTTCTGGTTTTATCCCAAAGTGACAAAGAAGAAGAGAATAGAGAAGAAGCAAAGAACCTTGGTGTCATCATTGACAATAAGTTGAAGTTCCATAGCCACATCCAGCATGTTGTTTCCCATGCAAATTCCAGCCTTGGCCTATTAAAACAGACCATCAGTAGCCAAGAGGCAACAATATTCATAAAATTATATAAAGCTCTCATCAGACCCCATCTCGATTTTGGCATGTGCCTTGCAGGTCCTTCTTATTGGCAAGATGTAATACTCATCGAAAATATTCAGAGGCGAGCAACAAAGTGCATGAAAAGCCTAAAATCAACTTCATATTAGGACCGCCTCAAGCAACTAAAGCTATCTACCCTCATCTACAGACGCATGTGTAGCAATATGATGCTGACTTACAAACTTCAAGAAGAAAACTACCATCTTTAGCCGCAGTCATAGCACGAGCCATCATTACACAAGAGGACACTCCAAGAAGCTACTAAAGTTAAGCTCCCAATCGAGAACCTGTCAAATGTACTTCTCAAGAAGAGTCATAAACCATTGGAATCAATTGAAGGACTCAACTGTCAGCACTCCCTCCATCCAGTCATTCAAATGCCACATTGACAAGGAGTGGGAGAAGAGGCAGTGGAGGTTCAATTTGGACTTGTTAACTCAAGAGTACTACAGGTCTGGAGGACCTTAAAGCTCTCAAATGGATTAAGGTGATTAAGGTAAGGTGACAAATTCACCTCCCCTTCTCCTAAAAAATGTCATGCTTTCTTTATATATTCAATGCAATTTGACTCACAATGTATTAACCAAAAATCTGTACAAGTTGTAAAGAATTTAGGTAAAGTTTCTTGGAGCATTAAAAAGAAAAAGAACCATGTCCCACATGTTAAATATATATCTGTTAAAGGAAATTTTTCCTAGGTTTTTTATTTTTTATTTTTTACTGGAATATGAAAGGGTTAGAGTTTAGGTTCAGATTTCTCTTGAATTCTCTGTTTTCTCTGTATATACATTTCTCTGTATATACAGTGGAATCATTTGCTATCTCAACCATTATACAAAGCTGGACCAAGATACAAGTGCTACTGAGAATGTTAAAACATAAGCAACATTAGATTTTTTCATGTGTAGACAAGTCAGATTTCTCTTGAATTGTTCCCACTTATTTTTCATAGCCTTGTCCTCTTCACTTTAGTTTTCCTGGCGACACTTCTTACTGATGGCATAGAATTGTTGTCCCTAACCATGTTTCAGGAATTAGGGGGTTTTGTTCTGGTTTTATCCTGAAGTGACAAATTTGCCTCCCCTTTTCTCCTAAAAAATGTCATGCTTCCTTTATATATTTGATGTAATTTGACTCAAAATGTATTAACCAAAAATCTGTACAAGTTGTAAGGAATTTAGGTGAAGTTTCTTGGAGCATTAAAAAGAAAAAGAACCATGTCCCAAATTTTAAATATATATCTGTTAAAGGAAATATTTCCTATATTTTTTATTTTTTACTGGAGTATGAAATGGTTAGAGTTTAGGTTCAGATTTCTCTTGAATAGAGCACTGTATATACATGTATACAGTGCAATCATTTTCTATCTCAACCATTATACAAAGCTGGACCAAGATGCAAGTGCTACAGAGAATGTTAAAACATAAGCAACATTAGATTTTTTCATGGGTAGACCAGTCAGATTTCTCTTTAATGCTAAACTTGGCTTCACCTTTGTAACACTAAATGTTAAAGAATCTAATTTTAAATTAATTTATTCCAATACATGTATAAAAATTGGTAGTTAATAGTGTAATGTTATTATTGGATGTTTTTAAAAATTACAAGTAGGTTTCGAAGCCTTGAGTTGGTTTCAAAGGTATTTTGAGAAAATTTCTGCCAAAATACCTGTTCCAGGGTAATATACACTGAATTGTTGATGGACAAGAATATGGGTGGAGCTTTTATATATGCCAAAAAGGGAAGATTGCTTGTACCAAAAGGGAAGATTTTCTGTGCCCATTCTTTAATGATTAAATTCAGAAAACTTTGTAACTTTTTCTGACACATGATTAATTTTGTAGTTTTCTAATGTTCTGAAATATCAGTTCTGTCATTTTATTGCTCATGTTATTATTGTGTGTATTTTTTTATATTATACAGAGCTGTGATATAGGCCATTTTGACCCCCCCCCCCCCCATCACACGCACATAGAGGTAAAATGTCTAGAGGAGGGGGGGGGGGGTAACAGATTTTTTAAAGTGATCAGTCATTTTACTGACTAATTTTGGCGATTTTGCTGTCAAAATTACTTCATTCTTCTTTTTTTACCAAAAGAGCAATCTTCCTCCATTGATTTTAAATCATTTATTTCCATCAGCCCATTTGCCCAGTAAAAATATATTGGGGCTGTAATATAGTGTTTCGAACCTGCTCCTGCACCCCATACCCCCTCTAAACACATAAAGTTTCAGCTGTATGTACCTATGTGTGTATAACTAAAGTGATGGTAAGCTTAATTCACCCAGAAGAAGGGTTGGGGACTTACAGAAAGTTTGTCTTAGGACAAAACATCTGGATCTTTGATGAAAAAAATAATAAGAGAGCTTGGGTGATTTTCAGCCTTCAGCAATAATCTCTATCAAGTGTTCAACCAAAAAAACTAACCTTCTGAAGTGAAACCTAAGAGAAGAAACACAGAAGAATAATAAGTTCTGTTTTGTTAGGTTTCACTTCAAAAAGTAAAATTTGTCTTCTTTTTTTCTGTGTCAAACACTGAGGACAGCTTGGCAGGGGTCATTGCTGAAATATATTTATTTTTGTCTTTTCACTTTGTTTTTTTAATTAGCTGAAAATCACCCTGGTTTTCTTAATTATTTTTATATTTTTTTGTTATTCTTTAAACTTGTATTGATACCCAGTGTGGTTTTGGAATGTACATCTGAATCCTCATGGAGTTCATTCCCCTTCTGTAAGGGTTAACCACATCCATCCCACTCCTGTGTAGAAGTATACTAGTAAAGAGTTCATCTGTAGTAATTATTATTGAATTTCTAGTTTATTAGAAGAGGTTTAGTGTAGCAGAATGGCAAAACCAAGGCAGGAGATGACCTTTGAAGAACTACAAAAGCAGGAAGAAGAGGAGTTCAAAACTGGACCTCTTTCAATTCTTACAAATGCAGTACGCCAAAACAGCCAGGTCTTGATAAACCTCAGGAATAATAAGAAGCTTATTGGAAGAGTTAAAGGTATTTATAATAAAATTTTAATTTTATACTTTTAGATGAGTAGAACTATTTTAGATTCCCCCCCCTGCTTAGGAAATCATTGCTATCATACTATATGTTCATTGTATTTGGGGAAACTTACTTCTTATAAGAGGATTTTGTGTTGTTCTCTTATTCATGTTTTTTATGCATTAGTTTTTAGAAAAAAAGGCCACTGACAGGATTAGGCAAAAAAAATTAGTTTGTTGGCATTGACCATCAAAAGGTTATATTCTGTTCTTAACAACGACTCCTCCCATCTCTAAGGAGTTTTTTAAGGGGTAAATTCATTTAATATCTGAAACACTTATGGCTGATAGAGAATTTGGTTTCAAATTATTTTGCCCTAAAATCTCAAATAAGGTTTCTTTCATTATCAGTATTTTGCAATGGAATAAGCTAATAACAATAATCATGGGGGAGCCATTTATATACACTGAAGAATGCCTTGAAAGTCTTTCAAGTTTTTGATCTAGTGAAGAATGTGTTATACAGTGTGTGCCACAAGTTCCCATGCATAAGGAAATGGATAATGTACTTTTTACATATATTTAAAAGTTCCTTTAAAGTTAAATCTTCACTTCCCATCTCCAGGGATGAGATGTGAAGATATCCTTAATACATTCTTCCATCCCTGTTAATCAAGGAATTTTACCCAGTTTACTTCCAGTAATATGAAAATTCAAGACATTATAGTAATCAGGTGCATATGTATCTGGATCAGCATCTTGTGGAGGCTTGGATCAGTCTGGGTAGTCCTGTAGAGTGGCCTGCCAGATACCCCTCTCCTTTGGGGTAGTGGTGACAATCTTCTCATGGTACACCTAAGAGTAGTGAGCACAAACCATTGCCTATTACTGCTAATTTCAGTGACCATCCAGCTACTTGCCATCCTCCTTGGGGTCTTGCTGGTTGTGGTAAGCCAGTAATGACTGCCAAAAATTATACCCTTGCGGTCCACCGTGCTGGACAGATGAAACACTCACCATTGCAGTAGAAAAGATCCCTTAAGAAGCAATGTAAGGTGTGAGAAAGAAGTTCTAATACCAGTTCTAAGGATCAAATGCTGCTTGTTAATCATGGCTGGCAAGTGGTGGCTGACTCTCCCATCTCTTTTAAGGGACAACTGTTGCACAGCACAAGCTAGTTGGAAGCTGGCTGGCAGGGCTTTTTGAGTGAGGGAGAACAATGTACCAAGGAAGGCTCTTCTATAAATAAAATAGGGAGATAACATAGTCCTATATCAAAATACCATGCCCAAGGGGGCATCAATAGCCAGAGGTGAACTCTGGGGGGGGGGGGTAGCGGGGATACATCCCCCCACCCAAAATTTGGGAAATGTGTCTTGTAGGGTCAACATTTTTATAGATCTGGAGTAATACAGAAGGATAATGTACGCTGTAAATATTATTGTGATGAGGATAAAAACTTAAAGATTTATTCATTTAATAAAATAAAGTTTAGAACAAAACTGTCATATAAAAGCTAACCAAATTCATTATGGGTTTTAATCTTATTGATGTAGAGTGATGTATGCACAACAAGTAGGTAATGTGTAATGATCTCCACACGAGAATTTTGTTTATGAAAATGGAGTTGGGAACAATGCCAGGCTGCTGCCAAGTAAGCAACGTGCTGTTGTAAGCTCGGGCTTTTAAGATTGTTGAACGTTTGCTTTTTCAGTGTTTATATAGATGTCTATGCCCCTGTTTGTTAATTAGTCGTCCATCATTTCAAAACGGAAATCAACAATTATAGACTTTTTCAAAAAGAAGTAGTTGGTTGATAGCAGACCTTAATTGGTTGATACAAATTTTAGTTGGAATGGGAAGTAATTAATGTACTTAAGGAGGCACGGTTATGATGGAGCTTCATCTATGAATAGCCAGTTTCAAAGTTGTGCTGCTATGCTCTGTGAAATTTTTCTGTATGCAGTCTATGTTCGCTGTGCAAGCCACTTCTTAAACTTAGCCCTTTGTCATTCATACAACATACCTGTTATAAGAAATTGTCTAGGAACTTCAAAAGCAGTTATTATTTTTTTTTAGAATTTCACCCAAAAGCTCTGCAATTTTCAAACAAATTGTTCAAGAAATTAATTTTATCACAGGGACAAAAAGAGTAAGGTTGAACAAATTTTGTGAGACTAGATGGGTTGAGCACTTGAAAGCAATTATTTTGTTTAAAGATATGTTAATTATTATCTGTAAGGCTATGAGGGAAATTCGAGAACATCCTGATTCAGACTCTGGATCTTCAAGCAGAGCTTATTCTTTGCTATCTATTGTTGAGACGAAGTTCTGTTGCAGCTATGGTTACTGTCAGTAAAGTTACTGTCTCACAATTTGTCAACATCTTTTGAGACATGAGAGAGAGGAGTGAAGCTATATTTCATCCACTTTTTATTGAAAGGACTGAACTGTGTCAAGAAATTGAAATCAGCATTAGAGTGCCCGGATGAGCTCCAAAACGAACGTATAGGAATAATTACGCAACAGCGTCAGAGGATCCCAGAACGTATATGTTCGTTATTATCTGTAAAGCTATGTGGAAAATTCAAGAACATCCTGATTCAGATTCTGAATCCTCAGGCAGAGCTTATTCTTTGCTATCAGCTATTGAGATGCAGTTCTGTTGCTGCTGTAGTTACTATCAGTAAAGTTTTTAGTCTGTCCCACAATTTGTCGAAATCTTTGCAATAAGAAACAATAGATATCGTATACTTTCTTAAACTCGCTGATGAACTTAAGAGCAAGGTTTGAGACATGAGAGAGAAAAGTGAAGCTATGTTTCATCCACTTTTTACTGATGGGGCTGAAATGTGTCAAGATTAATGTTGGGGCGATAATTTGATTAAACGATATATTGATATTTTTTGCTTTCGATTTCGATATTTCTGATAAGTTTTTTTTTTATCCAGATTAACTCTTGGCTTTGCCAAAGTCAAATAAAACTTGTATTTTGCTCAATTTTTTTTCAAACTTTAAATAATGTAAAATCTAACAATAAAAACAAACTTCGATTATATAAAGGAGTATTATAGAAATCCAGATTTGAAATTACTTGGCCTCAGGATAAAGAAAGATAAGCTACTGACTAATTTTGGCTATTCAACATTAGCAACATGTCACTGTTTTCGCTGATAATTGGTTCTACCTTTCAGTCATTAAATAAAAAATCACCTGAAATTAAGGTTCAGCTTTAAAATTTGAAACAAACGGAAATTATTTCGTATATGAGAGGGATGCCCTTCATATACGTTTTTCCTAGTAGTTGGCTGCTGGCGAAGCATGCATTGCACTGCCTACTCAAACTTTGCCATGCACTCCCCACCAATTGGCTTGATTCTGTCTTGGCTGAATCACAGGGACTCCCATGGCACTTGCATCTATTGATACAGATTCAGCTGCCAGTAAGGCCAAATCCATATCTCTCTCTATTTTACTCTCAACTCGGAGAAGATCATCTGGGGAAATAGACCATGAAACGCTGATCAAGATATGTGACAATCGTGACGGATGTGGTCTGAGCAAGGCCTATAAGCCTAGAAGGTATTTAATGCAGCCAAGCCCTTCGGAGGTCCTCAGCAACATTTGAAAGTCCACCCTTACTAAACGTATTTTTAGTTTGAGAACAGGCTATGCCAACTTATAGATTCAAGTATGTATACTATGTATTGGCATGTATGAGTCTATGGATTAAATACATAATTGTTCTTCTTCTCGGCCAGTTTCGAAACAATTTCTTACGTTTGATCTTTTCTGCTGGACGTTCACCGGTAGATAGTAGAAAAAGCCGAAAATAGTCAAAAAATTTCAAATATCGTTTTCGATATCGATACTTGCTCGATATATTAATATCGATATTGAATATCGCCCAACACTATTCAATGTTATGAAATCAGCGTTAGAGTGCCCAGATGAGCTCCAAAACAAATGTATAGGAATCATTACGCAACAGTGTCAGAGGATCCTGAAATGTATTACCGACTTTCTGTGTTTATCCCATTTATGGAATACTTTCTGCAGCAGCTTTATCAGCGATTCCTTAGTCACAGAAAGTTCCTGGAGTCACTCCAATAATTATTTCCTCAGCACTGTATTTCCTTCGAGGAAGAGAAAATATCGGATATATCGGATACTCTGACTAATTTTTGGTATCTTGATGCAGACAGCTTTAGAGGAAGCTTGCAAGCTGAGTTGGCTCTGTGGAGGAGAAGGTGAATGCAGTCGGAAAACGTGGCACCAAAATATTTCATAACGTGCTTAATAGAACGTGATAAGAACATTTCCCTCACTTTACATCGATTTTTCAAGATTAGTGCAATAGTTCCCGTCACTATGGCTACGCGCGAGCCTCCTTTTTCTACCCTGAGAAGAGTGAAATCTTTTGCCAGGAATGGCTTAATGGATTGGCCTTATTATCCATACACAGGGATGTTCCAGTCAAAGCAGAAGACATTTTGGAGAAACTGGCTCGCAACACAAAAGGAGGCTTGATTTTATTTTGTACTTACATGTTTACAGTGTTGTTTCAATAAAGAATATACCTTATATTCTAAAAACTTTGTTTTTCCTTTTTAACCAGTACTACCATCCCTCAGTCAAAATATCCATCCCCCTCCGAAATTCGTCGCTGGGTTTGCCCCCGTCAGTAGCCCAGCAGCAATTTATGCTGCACTGATTTTGTTTTATTAGGTTGTGGAGGCAATGGACCTTGGTGACCTGAGCCTCAAGTCAGTTTTTCGAGTTCGACCATAATAATAGTAATGCCTCCCGTCTTTTTTCCCACTTTTGGGGATACCAAAGATGCAACGCATTAATTGCCAAGAAGAATGAATCATTATTACTATTAAAAGTAATATTCCTCGACATGATTATGGCCCATAAAATTATTTCCAAATGTATTCTTCCTGGTCTCCTCGCCTTCCCACCTAGAACGTTTTGACTAGAAGGCATTCCAAAAAAATCTTCAAGAAACACTCCTCAATCCAAGAAAGAAGTCATTTTTTCAGTCAGCAAGTAATAAACTTGTGAAATCAACTCTCTAAAAATACAGTGGCTGTTCATCTAAAAGGTGCATTCAAGCAAAATATTGACAAAGAATGGCTATAGACAGAGTTCCTGTACAACTGGGAGGCTTTTGAGTCCTCAACCCAAATGTAGCAAGCGACCGCGTCAAACAACCAACAAACAACCGCGTCAAACAGAAGTCATCATGGAGCATTACAAGGATGGAAATCCTTAGATTCGCTCCAAGGTGTGATATAAGGAAATTTTGAAGCAGCAGACGGCTTTTAAGGTTTTACTCAGGTGGTACTCACACCTTACAGGTCAGTTTTACTGTAAGCCGCATGTCTGGTGTTTAACACGCTTGAACCTGGTTTTAACGTATCTGACAAGTTGACCAACTATTAAAACACAATTGACGTAACTACTTTGGCAATTCATTGTGCCGAAACTGTTTGCTATTTTGCTTGGAAATTTTCACCATACGTTTATAATGCCATGCTTTTCAGTATGTAATTTTTTCGCCTTTTTTACACCAACCATTTCTATTCTGCAAGGTTACAAACATTCAACCGTGTTTTTTTCGAAATTTTGTGTTCTTCACTTATGCCAATTCCGCTTCCAGGTGACGATCTCTCAAACACTGGATAAAAGCAAATCGTCAAGAATTGACGATTACACTAATTTTTGAATATTTGTCATTATCCTCTGAGTAGCATAAAGTTTGAGAATTTCGACAAAACTGCCACATTGTTTTATAGTTAAGTTTTGTGAAATTTCTTCCTATTTTAACTAAAACTAAGCATCTGATCTGCTCACTTGTGACTTACTGCTCATCTTTTTAAGTCTCTGATCGTCTTTTCAGCGTGGTTCAACTAGTACGTTTTGTCTTGGGGACTGTCCCATTTTACCTTTCGCTTTTTTTTTTCTTTATATATATATATATATATATATATATATATATATATATATATATATATATATATATAACTAAAATAAAGGACCACCGGATTTTTATGGTGGTCAAACTCTCGCCAACAAAACTTAAATGATACGCACCTTGTGTCTGGGTTTTAAAGTTACTCAAGGCCTTTGTTTGTTACCAACTTTGGTCTACAGTCCGAACAATATGTGTTTTTTTTTTCTAGGTCTTATAATAGCTCAAAACCTTATGGTGATCAGGTTTGGCCCACAACAATTTAAAACATTAAAAGTTTTATATCAGGGTCTTAAAATTGATCAGACACTTTACAATGACCAATTTTTGACAAAAAAATTATCTAATTAAAAAAAACAATAAACTTCTTGTGTCAGGATCTAAAATTTCTACAAAATACTTTGTATGACCAGTTTTGGTGAACTGAATTTTGAAACAAAATGTATCGTGTGTCCAGGTCTTAAAGTTACCCAAAGCCTTTTTGGTTACCAATTTGATCAATACCGAGCGGTTTTAGCCAGAATTCCATTTTACGTGACTTTCTAAAGAAACATCGTGAATTACAAATTATTACAGACCGTCCTACCAAGCAATATGCCATTACATCGAACTTGAAATAGCCATTACGCTAATATATGGAGAGGCTGATTTATGTTTTTTTTTTTATGGCCAACTACTGTTTTCTTTATATTTTGTTTACTACATGGTTTTTCCTATAATGTCTTTTTTCTCTCTTTTTTTTTTTTTTTTTTTTTTTTTTTTTTTTTTTTGAATGTTGTAAGTTTTCAACCAAGCCACTTACGCAATGTAGTTCATTTAATTAATTAATTATTTTTTTAAGCATTTGATCGTCATTTTAACATGGTTTTGGAGCAAGTCAGAGAAATGTGGACAGAGACAGCTAAGAGTGGCAAAGGAGCCAAGAAAAAGCCTATGAACAAGGATCGTTACATCGCCAAGATGTTTTTGCGTGGAGATAGTGTGATTTTGGTGGTTCAAAACCCCAGTGCTTGAAAGACTGAAAAAGTTTAATTAAATTCCTTTTTTTACTGATGCCTGATATAATATGAGTAAATTTGTTTAAGTCATACTTTTTAATGCATGACATAATTAGTTTATTTTGTATTTATTTGAGAGGTATGAACAACGTGCAAGACAGAAAGAATTTCATACTGTTGTGTATAACTCATTCCACAATAATAATTTTGCAAGAGAGAGAAAAAAAAATCTCGTATTTGTTACAGCATCGTGTCGCCTGAGACCAACACTGTCTTAAACGCTCCTCAGTCTAACATTGTAAGTTTAGCCCAAAGAGGTAACTTAAAAGAATGGGAGCTAGCGCTAGTGTCTGCCAAAAAATTATCAGCGCCATCTAATATTCGGCGACCCTGCATTTTTTCACTGTAATAATAAGAATAATTAACTGTTGGTGCAATTCGTAAAATTAGGGCGGTTATAAGGATCTGATGTCAGTTCCTGACAGAAAAATGATTACAGAGCCTGAAAAAAGCCAAGTCTCGACACACGATAGATGGCGTTGCTGGTTTTTTGTCGACATCAGTGCCAGTTTTCCCTCTTATAAATTACTTATATTCTGGTTTTACCCTTTATTTTCTGTCGTAATTTGTTTACGTCCTTCCTTATGACCTTTTCGACCCATTTGGGGATGACCTGCTTTTCATCTGGTCCCGTCTGGACGGCCCAAAAGGCCCAGTTATTAGCACACCTTCAACTGTAAAATTTGGCATAGCTAGTTAACCATTTCTTTTATTATAGCCTCAGAAAATAATAAACCTACTTTTCAGAATATTACTAAACCATTTTTAGTTGCAAATCTGTATTTCAGTTTTGTTTTTTACATACACACTTCTATAAATATATAATATATAATGTTAAAAGATGATATAATATATACAAAAATAAACTTTTTTTATGTGTACACCTAAAATGTTTTGATTTGCAAGGTTGTTTACATTCAGGAATATAAATTCAAACAAATCAATAATTTGTTTTACCATTAGCCGTTTTTTTTATGAAAATATTGATAGATTGATTGAAAAGCAAAGGATCGATTGGTTATTGATCTTTCAGTATATATTTTCTCTGTTTTCTTTTCTTCAATGTGCATTTCAAATATGGCTAAGCGTACATTGTGAAAGTTGTTTCTGGACAAAATATCTGATTTTTCAAAAATATAGCTTTTGTCAGTTTTCATTCTTGTTTCTTCAGAATTTACTTGCACACATTTGTATTGGCGAGATGATCAATCTTTAGAAATGCAAACGGAACACAGAGCAGTGTACGAGTCAGTAAACCGATAAAACTCAGTCCCACTTTATTTATTTTTTTAATTTCTGCATTTAGAATAGAACTAAATCTCGCATTTCGGAACGTGGGTAAACATTTGTTTTAAGAAATGTTTCTGGGTGGTACTTACTAAGAGAACTAGATAATTTGATTCCCGTTCTAACGAGCCTTCTCGCAACATTCTATGAACCTTATGTTCAACAGATCAGCCCTTGGAAAAAGGAAACACATTAGTGCTACACATGCAAAATAGTGATTTTAATTGCTGTCTGGTTTTGAGCTTTCGGATATACCCATTCCAATGGTAAACTTTTCACCGCTCGTTTTCGAGGGGTCTCAAGCTCTTTCAAAATCCCCAAAAATTCGTTTTCGCATTAAACTTTTACTATTAGCTTAAACCTTAAATAATAAAACTAAAGTTATAATTAAATTAATTGCTAAATCAAGAAATAGTAATAATAATTTCAAAATCACCTTTAAAAAAGAAAGTTCTCTCAGTAGACAATTTTTTTAAGGCATGTTTTTAAACTGTCAGTCACTCTGGCTGTGGTTGACTCTTTTATTAGGGTGTTGCTATTGCTGCAAGTCATACAGTTTTGATCAGTTAATATTTTACGAAACATGAAAAGCGGCAGCCTAATATATCACGATATTGGGCATTTTCAGTTTTAATAATAGTTTCTTCGGAATTTATTTAGCACACGATAGTTAATGCGAGACGATCAATTTTAGAAATAATAATGCAAGGACACCTCACACAACCTGAGATGTTATCATTAAAAAAATAAACGAGTAGAAATATAATGTAAATACAATCAAAAAAAGAAATCGAAAATTTAAACATAAAATAAAAAAATGTTAAAAAAAACATTAAATTTTGTAAAACATGTAAGTTATAAAGATATAAAACTAGAAAAGAAATATAGAAGAGTCGAGGGGCTGGACTAGTTTAATTACCGATTTTTTTAAATGTGTTAACTAATTATTTTTATTTAGTATCTACATTTGTAATATAACTGACTCCTGAATTGGAGAATATGACTTGACATGCATTTAAAAATTATTTCCGGATAAGTTGTGTAATATCATCATTAATTCCGGATAAGGTTGATATCATCAATCAACCATAGTGTTGTAGGTGGGGGGGGGGCCCTGCACCTGGGTGCACCTTCCTAGTGGATGCCATACTATTTTTGTGTCAATACTATGATCTTACTTATATTGTGCTATTGATGGTAGAGGCAGGGGCGTGCCGCCCCTCCAACAGTTTTGGCATTCGTTAAAATTTTCGACGAAGGCGAAAATATCGGCAGAAATTTTGCAAAATTGCCCGAAATTTAGCAAAATTCGGTAATCAGGTAGCGATTCGGTAAAATTTATGAAGATCACCCCCCCCCCCATGAAATGAGTCTCGGGACGCCCCTGGGTACAGGTGGGGGGGGGGAGGAAATCTGACATTGTCTCTGGGTGCTGAAAACCCTAACTACGCCTCTGATCCACCGCTTTGATACCAATCATATGGCTATTGTTAGTGTCTATTCTAGTTTCGTTGAAAGGTACTTAGCATATGTTTGTAAATTTGAGACGATCATTTGGTAATTGTTTAGCCTTGTGTCATCTCATAAGGAGACATGTTAAGAAAACAATACTTACTTTAAAATATGTATAATGATCCTAGTTCTTATATTATCCAACGGGAGAACCTTTATCATTAAGTCTTTCCTCTAAAAATCCTTCTTTTTCAAGCTTAAAAGAAAATGTTTCCAAAAACCATGCTAAAAGTACCACGTTGCTTAAGTCTTTTGAAATTGCCCCTATAAATTGCCGCCAAATAAGTTGTTTTATAGATAGCGTTTAGCACGTGTGTCAAAAAACGTGTTTAAAGAAAAAGTAGTGGTAAATTGAAATTATAGAAATTGTGAAATTGAGACACTGCTCATTAAAAAAACAGTATTTTCGCCAGTGCTCATTAAAAAAAAATTTCCGTGCATCTTTTATTACCTAACCTTGATAACTTCAATTCAAAATCAATGGATTTTTTATATTATTTCATTTCTTTTCAATGCCGTGCATATTTTGTATTTTCGGTTTTTCGCCGAAAATACAACATTTTTATTTTCGCCACTGCTATTAATATTTTGTATTTACGCCACTGATAGTGACCCTTAGCCACTGCTGTTTAAAAAAAAAAATATTAAAAAGACCGGCATGAACGCTAGGCTATCTATAAAAGAACTTATTAGGCAGCAATTTAAAGCGGCAATTTAAAAAGACTTAAGCATTGAATTTTCAATGAGGTGATATTTGGAAAGTTTTTCTCTTTTGAGGATTTTTAGAGGAAACACTTGATGATAAAGGTTCTCCCGTTGGATAATATAAGCACTAGGATCATTATACATATTTTAAAGTAAGAATTGTTTTCTTAACATGTCTCCTTATAAGGTGTCACAAGGCTAAACAATTACCGATCATTTTTATGGAATTTTAACACGCGAAAATCTTACTATAGAGCTATATTAACCTGATTTTTTAGTTTTTATATAATATGAAACAGAAGGTTGAGGCATTAGATTGGTAAAATTGCCAGTCTTTTTTTGCTTTTTCATTTTTATTTCAGTACTTAGAATATGGGTAAATATCGAATTTCAGGGTGTTGCCAAAGGCACATTTTTAGTGAGACGATAAATTTCTAGAAATGTTAATGTAAGTAGATCTTGATAGTTAAGAACCAAATCTGAGTTGATAATATTCATAAATCATACGGAGTTTCAAATTGTTTGACAAAGCATTATCCATGTTCTTTTTTTCTTCTTGACTAAAAAAATTGGAACTTGAGTCATCGTTCTTTCCCTATTTCAATGTAGGACTAGTAACCTCATAATAAGAAAAGAAAAACTAAGTGATTTTTATAGAACCGGTGTGAGTTGAAGTAGTAGTGTAAGCCCTGTCCCTCTCATCTAGCTTTTTGGTAGCTTTGAACATGTCCAGGGTTGCCAGTTTTCTTGAATATATTTTGTGCCCATATGTGCTCCGTGATTTGCAGACTTGTAAAACCGCACGGTTTTTTGCTGATAAAAAAAAACTTTTTATACTAAATTATTGCCAAAAAAAAGTTTGTGATTAAATTTTTTGTATTAATACGTGCGCTTTTATTGCTCCAGAACTTGTTGTTACTAAGAGACTTTTACGGTTACAGAACCTTTTGTGAGTAAACGACTGTTGAGTCTACAAAATTAATAAGTCTCGGCCCGTAGACCTCCTCAACTCAGTAACATAGAGGAGGAGGGGCTGAAACAGATAAATAAGTTGCCCAGATCATTGTGTTTAGGCTTACTTTATTTAGGAATACATTGTGTTTAGGCTTACTTTAAGCAATTAAGCTTACTTTATTTAGGAATACATTGTGTTTAGGCTTACTTTAAGCAATTCTTTAACGCTCATTGAAGGTAATTGTAGTCTGTATAGTGAGGAACCACAGGTAGTGAATTTGTTTCCTACGCGTAGGGCAGACTTTCCCAATGATTCCATAAGTCGGGCAGAGGCAGCGTTTTAGGTGCAGGTGTGAGCAACGGCTGGGTTTTCCAAAAAAGGTAGCGCCTTTTTGGCAATTATTTTAATCGTGTAACACATGATCCTTCAACGAAGAGAATTCGTCTGGCCGGCCCATCAAGCAGTGGCATGACTTTAAATCTCATAACCAATATAACTAACCCACAACCAATATGGTGAAAATATTCAGATTAATCGAGGTAGTCTCTCAACCTTTAGTAAGTCAGAGAAAAAAAGACGATCAGAATAAGTGTTAATCTAGAAACAAATTAAAAAATAAAAAAAAAGTTTATTTTTTAAATGAGAGTATGGAGCCAAATTAAAACCTTCAAAAGGCCAGAAAATATTTTATATATGAGGGAGATTGCCCCTCCATCAACCCTCACTCTTTACGCTAAAGTCTTAAAGTTCTTTCAAAATTACTTCTCATTCAACCGCCCTTTGAGCATTCGATCTTAAAGAATCGTGAGAAAGGTCAACCTTTAGCATAAGGAGCGAGGGTTGATAAAGGGGCAGTCCCCCTCAGATTGAAGAGCTGGAGTCAAGAGGTAAGGCATAATTTTTCGAAAATAGAAAATATGGAAGCTTGAAACAGCAGTTTTTCTATCTATAACGTGAATTTGGCAAAAGATAAGAAAATGTAATACTATTAGAGAATAGTTTGGAACATATTAATGTCAATGCACTCTTTTCAAAACTATTTCATGTCTCTTTGATTTTCCGCTCTGGTAATACAGATATAACGTTAAAATTGAGAAAAACTCCAGGTCATTAATAGAACTTGGACTTTTTGTCGGCACACGTGACTATCGGATGGATCAGGCGTTACATCGTATTGAGACCACGCCTATCTTTGCTTCGAACAATCAATAGTTATAGCATCACTTTTATATCATGAGTGGCAAATCTGTAGACCCGTAATTGCTTTTATGAATTTTTTTACCCCTACATTTGAATCTTAATCTTTTGAAAAGACGAAGTACTGAAAAAGATTTTAAAGCCAGGAAGTTAAATTTTCTGGTTAAAATAAGAATAAAACGTTGAATTTTTCAACTTGCCCTAGACGCGTTCATTGTTACTAGCAGATTCGTTTGGATGAGTACTCCCCCTTTTTTGTTTAATGACTGTCATCCGGAATTGTATTTTGTTCAAAATTAACATTTTGCACTCCAGCAAACAGTCTTGATCTAGAGCTTGTGGTGTAAAGAACTCATTTTTGGATAAAACCCTGTTTTACATTGTGAGTAATTTTCAAGTGGACACTTATTTGAAGACTTTTTATAAGCGGCTTATCTATGGCTTGGTTATTTTGACCGCTGTGATTTCCCCTGGGAACAATTATTTTAGCTCAGTGTTGCCGATTGGAAGTTGCCAATAGAAGATTTTATTACGCAAATCTTATAAGCAATATTCAACCTTTTCTTAAGGTGTGTCGACAGTACGACGTTGTTTTCGGGATGTCGACGGAAATGGAGGACAAATTATTCATGAATGCTGTGTTGAACTTCGTGAGCCGCAGTATGGAAAGAGGAGAAAAACTGGAGGGAATAATTGATACAGGCGTCGGATTTTTCACACCAGAAGACATTCTGAAAGCCAAAGAATCGCTCCGTAAACTAATGCAGTTTACAACTCGCTGTAAAATTCACGCGAAAGATGAAGAGAATTTTACAGAAATTTGCAGATGGATTCACCAAGCTCACGCCAAGAAGACCAAATTGCCGGCCTTTATTATTGATTCTCCCTGCTCAGTCCCAACTACTTGTGAAACTACTGCAGCAACCGTAACTATTAAGGTGAATGAATTGTCTCGAGTTAGTAAGAACCATTTTGCTATTAATGCCAACAAACCCATCGACTGGCCAAGCACTTCAAATCAGCCTGATAAGCCCTCCTATGCAATCGTCCTGAAAAATCTGCCCGAGTCGCTTGATACCCCGAGTGCTAGGAAGAGATTCATAGATTCGGTATGTGTGGCTACTAGTGACATATCTGAATTACGGAGAGTCAAAACGGACTGGAAACTAGTGGTTCGCTCGAAAAACACAGCTGAAACCATTGTTGAGTCAATCAAGACCAACCAGCCGCAGATCTCTGTTGCCATAAAGAGCCCTAACTACATTGGAGTAGTGAATCGAGTCCCCTCTGACGTATCGACGGATGAGCTAACTGCACTGATCCCCAGAGCTACGAAGTCTGAACAGTTTGGCAGTTCCCGTGCGTTCAAAGTATTTTTCAGCTGTCGATCGGATTTGGATAAATTTCTTAAGGACTCTGTGAAGATCTATTACGAAAAACTACCCACTGAAGAATTCCTTTTCTGACCCCATCATTGCTACTCATGCCACAACCATGGTCACCCAGCTGCCGAGTGCTCCAACAATAGCCCTGTTTGCTCCAGATGTGGCGCGTCTGACCACGTCTCCGAAAAGAACGATGCAGAAAAGTGTACTCGTGCTATGTTTTGCGTTTCATGCAAGAAAGCGGGTTTATACCTGCTATAGCGTAAGGTGTCCGAAAAAAACAGGAAAAGGCAACTCACTAACATGATGAATAACGAAATCTCTAACATTTCACTAATTTCTAGGAATATAAACGGAAATTTTTCCGAGCGGTCTCTTGTAGTTGACCAGTTTGTGAATAAATATAATGTGATATGCCTGGAAGAAAATTTGATCACAGAAGCTGGCCTAAACCTGCTAAATCTCTGGCTGTCCTACTCTGTGTTCTCCGTGCCTGTAAAACGTTCATCTCCACGGGGCCGTCCGTCTGGCGGTATTGCCACGTTGGTTAGTAATCGTCTCGCGTGTGAAGTATACGAGAACAGTGACAATTTTCTTGCAATTAGACTAGATAACCTGCTAGTTACTAATGTGTACCTTCCAACTGATTACCGTGACGACAAATCTGATAGTACCTTTGCTATAAGTGCTGACAAACTAGCCCGTTGCCTTAAGAAAGCCAAGCACGAGTCCCTTGAGTGCATAATAGTGGGTGACTTTAACTGTAATTTAGACGTTGATATTAGTGCCCGAAATAGTCGTTGATGCATTCTAATAGGGATACTTGAGAGCCGTTTTACTATTCACCGAAAGAACCAGAACTTTTCGTATATCCACCAATCTTGTTCTACGTCCAATCTAGACCATATTGTTAGCTCTAGTTCTTTGCCAGTACGTGAGGTTCTTGTCCTTCCGAATAGTTTCATTTCGGATCATTTCCCAGTTCAGTGTATTATCAGTAGGCCTGCCTCGTTTTCCGCTTTGAATAATTCGTCGATATTCACTCAGAGGTGGCATGAGGTTCCGGTTTGGCGTAAAATTGATAAAGAAAAGTTTCAAGATTCTTGTGATCTTGTTCTGTCAAAAATTCGCGTACCGTTTGACCTACTTATGAAACTCTCTCATCGTGATGAAAGAGATGCACGGCTACGTCTTAATATTTATTACGCCGAACTGACCCATGCTCTTCTATTTGCCGAATCTCAGGGAGTACCCAAGTCTCGTGCCAGACAAAAAACTCAAGAAAAGGGATGTTCTTCTAACCCTTTGTTACAATTAGCATACGACCAAGCTACCTTCTGGTACGGGATATGGAAAGAATGTGGTAGACCACACTCAGGAGTAGTTAAAGAGATTAGAGTTGCATCTAAGCGTAGGTTTGGGAAGGAACTTGCTCGTCACCGTGTGCAGTTGAAATCTGAGCTTTCTGAAAAAGTAATTAAAAATCCTAACCTGTTATGGAAAATGTTTGACAAGAAGGGATCAGCAGGGTCCCGAGTCAGATATCCCATCTTTAACATAGATAAACTATTACCTTGATGAGTTTTCAGCCTCAAAACAGGATCTTAACATTTCTGTTCAAGAAAAGCTTTCATCCCTCCTCTCATCAATTCCAGATACAGATTTCATAGTTACCCAATAACAGGTTGCGTCCGCGGTCCGACGGTTGAAAAAGAAGAAGTCGGCTGGCATTGACCGTGTATCCGCCCTTCACCTTAGCCATTGCAGCCCAACTTTCATGGGACACCTAGCTCTTCTCTTTTAGATGATCTTCACTACTGGACTCGTACCATCGGCATTCAGTACTGGGTCGCTTAGGCCAGTCCTGAAGAAAGGAAAAAGTACTTCGGAATGTGCTTCGTTCAGACCAATCACAGTAGCACCAACGCTTTGCAAAATCTTCGAACTTTTAGTCATTGATGAAATCCAGGAAAAATGCTGAACTCCCCCTTCCCAATTTGGGTTCCAGAGGGGTCTTGGTTGCGGCCACGCCATTTCTGCTTTAGTTTAAGTCTTGATTGACGCTGATGAATCAAAAGAGTCTATTGTTATAGGTCTACATGACGTCTGCCGTGCCTACGACTCACTTCTCCATGACCAACTCATTCTGGATATGGGAAAGAGGGGCGTACAGAAGGACATACTACTACCTATTAATGACATGGACGACCACCTACAGGCTGAACTCCTACTTCCTGGCCATGGTCGATCCCTCACTGAATATGCACCAGACGTGATGCTATCCTACCGAGGGTATCTTGTTGTCCCAGTAAAAAAAGGTGCTCGAAAAGGATCAGTCATATCACTTTGTGCCTTAATAATTGTGTAATTAAACCACTGTGAACTATCGATACAACATGCATAGTTCGTGTTATAGACATTACAATGATAGCTTACGCCAATGACATTCTGAACCCCAGCCACACAGTCGCAGGTACAGAGACCACCTTCTCCACACTACAATCAAATTACAGTCGTATTGGTCTTGAATTTAACCCACAGAAGTCGGTTGTTCTTCTGTTCAACTGGCGCCAAGAAGAGGTCTCGTCTCTGAGGCTGGGAGAACTGTCTGTAGCCCATGTCTCGAAAATAATTTATCTTGGTTTACCAATTGGAAAGGATCTATAAACTACCCGCTCCCTTCTTATTGATCATCTCCGTAAACGCCTGGCTTTTGCTTACAATAGAGTTGTCTCATCTAAAATCCGTTTCAACCGTTTAATTCTGGCTCGACTTTATAACGCAGTATCCCTTCCCCCTTTCCTGTATCTAAGCCCGTTTTGGAGAATTTCTCCTGAGCCAGAGAAAAGAAAGCTCAGATCCACGTTTTTTAAGTATGTGAAGTTCTTGTTGCGGCTCTCACCGTGGACAAGAAATTCGCGCCTTGTTGAAAATTTTAAAATTGCGGACCCAACGGCAGCTATAATTGAGCAAATTAAACGGTACAACGAGAAAGTCTATTCCCACCCTTGGTACCGTTTGCTAAGGCAGTAAATCGCTGTCCATTTAATTTTATTTGCACATCTCTTGTCATATTTAGTCTTTTTACCGTCTCTTGTCATATTTAGACTAGTTGATTGAGTCTGTTGATTATGAATTGAAGTTATCAAGTATTTTGCTGTAGCTTAGGTTAGTTGAATTGAAGTTATCAATCATATTGCTTATGTTTATTCAGTACTTGGGAGTTTAAAAAGTAAAACATCTTACGTACCTGCAGTGCAGTGTATAATTGAGTTTTTGTTTCTCGTCTTTGTAGTTTGTTCGATTATGTGTAATGTGTTGTAATTTGTTTTTTGTGTGTGTTTTTTCTTTTTTAGTGATACTCCGTCTTTTGTACCTTTTTTTGATGGGTAATAAATAAATAAATAAATAAAAATAAATAATGAGAGCAAAATTCATTTTGTATTAAGAAAAATAGAAAAAAAATTGCACAGGAAATAGTGTCATCAGCTTATTAGGCTTTTTTCTGCCCTCCAAATGATACCTCACAACCAGGCACACCAACCGGAGAAATGGGGGGGGGGGGAGAATAGAGCCTCTCATAGATCTTGAAAAATACCTTTTTTATATTTTTCACTAACAAAATCCTCCCCCCCTAGATTTTGAAATATACTTTTCTAGTATCTTCATTTAAAAAAAATGTTTTTCCCTACAAATTCGTGAATTGGTGCCACTGCTAATAATGTTAGCAGCCAACTGCTCATCTAAACAAAGGTTTTAGCTAACGATTCTTAGAAATGTATTGATTGAGACTAAGACTTTGAAGAAACGCAGGCGAAAAGAAACTCAGCATGGCCTACCATGCTAGTCTATCTCTGAAGATACTTGATTGGAACCAGAAATAAAATTTTTCAAGTGCGAATTTCAATAGCAGTAATTAGGGGTGCCGATGGGGGGGGGGGGTCTATTGCAATCACCTTAGATTATCCCATCCCCTTCAGTTTTGATTTAACCAATCAGAAACAAGTTTACGTACCCATAAACATTAAGGGGATGTGCCTCTAGTCGATGTGAAATCAATTTGAGGCCCACTTCCGTTGTCATTATTGTGCTAAAAATTCACGGAAATGCATTAATTAGGTGAGGAATTTAAAACTGGTACAAGTTTATATTTGTCCCCAAATGAGCCAAATTAATTCTTTGCGACTAGGTAAATCTAAACCTTTGTTAAAACAATTTTTCCCACATATTTTTCGGTAAGACGTGTTTTACTAGCATTTTTGTTTCTGGAGAGGCTAACCGATAAATTAATGGCAACATTTCTTTAAAATATCCACGGCGATTCTTGTATTTGGCTCATTTTTAGGTTTCTACTCAAAATCCGTCATGGCTTTTAAACAATAACGTTTTCAATAGTTTGAAAACATCACTAGCAATCATTACAAACTATTTTATTTGAGAAATAGAGATTTTTAACTGTTACTAGGCCTAAAGTAGACTGTTGAAGGACTATTCAATTCTTTACTAACAATGAATGTATTTTTTTGGTGCATCGGCGCAAAAAAAGAAGAAGCTGCGGTGTCCTTTGCCGTTACGAACTAGCATTGGTCAAATTATAAATAGCAAAATACTTAAAATTCAAGGCGCATTGAAATCCTTAAAGTTCAAGCAGAGCCCTTGAGCTACTGCCAGGTGATATAGGAGATTAACCAGTCCAAGAATCAAAAGATCTATTTCATGGAAGGTCTACTTAATAAATGGACTAACTACTGGAATGGTATAGCCTAAATTAAAAGTTATTTTTGTATTTAGGTTAGGCCTAGTCCAGAATTTTTGGCAGTAGCCTCCTTTTCTTTGATTTATTCTATTGTTGTTTAAAAATTGGAAGTTGAGCTGGAAAAAGTCTACTTTAGCTACTTTTGTCTCTTGGAAAGGGGTTAGGTTAGGAAAAATGAAATTTTCAAGGATGGGTCTAAAGGCCAAAGTATACCATGGGAAGGTATTTTGAAGTACCTTTCTCCATTGCTTCTCCCTCTAGAGGGTCCTGACCTTTAAAAATCTTTGTGTTGTTCTTGTTTGGGGTTTTATGCATTCAACCTATAGGTCATAGGCCTATGGGTTCATATCACTTGATTGTTCTGTGCCTTTTGTAATTACTAGCTTTCTTGGGTGTCACTTTGGTCAATATTCACTGAAACTGATCATGTATCACTTATCTTGCTATTGGTAGGGGGTAATTCACCTTCAGCAACTGTCTGCATTGAAAAACAGGAACCAAAATAATGCAACTGTGCTTTGTCATACAGCAACTAAAGTACATATACAATACAGTTATAGGTAAAATTCTACTTTAGCTACTTTTGGCTATCTTGGAAAGGGGTAAGGATAGAAAAATGAAACTTTCAGGAATGGGTCTACAGGCTAAAGTATGTCCCGGGAAGGTATTTTGAAGTACCTATCTCTACTCCTTCTCCCTCTAGAGGGTCCTGAAATCTGCCTATATGACAGGTCTATACCCATTGAAATTTTGACAAAACAACATTTTATATTAATTTTCAGTTATCAGTTTCTTTTTCTCTGGCTTTAGCTCTGAAAATGCAATTTCATTTATTTGAGCAGAATTTTAAGCCATATAATAGTTTATTTCCAAAATTTAGGAAATGTATTTGCATATCTTTAAAACCTTATAAATTGGGATTGAGTGCTGTTGTGAAGCTGAAAACAATTTTGTTGTACTTCATTTAAGCAGAAGATCTATTTTGTAAGGTTTCACTTCTATAACTCACATATTTTTGAAGGTCATCAAAGGTCAGGACACTCTAGAGGGAGAAGGAGTGGAGGTAGGTACTTCAAAATACCTTCCCAGTACATACTTTAGCCTGTAGACCCATCCCTGAAAGTATCATTTTCCTTACCTAAACCCTTTTCAAGATAGTCAAAAGTAGCTAAAGTAGAATTTTACCCAATTATAATACATAATACATTTTTACATTATCATCTGTCATATACTTCCATAAATAGAGGTTTAATCAGATAAAATTTTAAAAGATAAATAAGGACAATAAAAACAAATAAAATAGAAAAAAAGGATAAGCCTAAAGTAAAATAATATGAGAAGGGGCATCATGGCCTGCAGGATTAAAATAATATGGAACATCTACCATTTATCTTGCTTATTATAGGGGTTATTCACCTGCCAGCAATTATAAACAGGAACCAGAATGATGCATTTACATTAGCAAACTGCAAATATAATGCTTATACAAGTCAATTATAATAAATAATACAAATAACCTGTAACCTGTCACCTAGATCAAAATATAAACAAATAAGGCAACTCTAAAAAAGAAACGTGCAGGAAAAAATTTAGAGAATGAACCAAACCATCAACAGGATTCATCCTTATTGCTGGCAAGTGTGATTTAAGATAATTTAAGGTTTAAGGTAAACCAGTAGTCTTAACAAATTTCTTAATAAGTTTGTGCTTAGTCATCCAGGCCAAAATCAAGGAAAAAACAGTGGAGAGATAACTAGTCATTTTTCTGAGAAGGTGCTAACCTAGGTCTCTGTAGCCTAATTACAGCAACTTCTGGGCTAGGTACCAGGGGCAGATCAAGGACTTTTTAGGGGGGCAGAATAGGTTGATCCAATAAAACAATTTTAGGGGGGGGACACAAAATAGGTTAATCCAATAAACTTGCATTAGGAGCAAGTTTAATTAACACAAACTTGTGTTAATTAAGTAAATTACACTACTTTAGACTATACTAGGGGGGGGGTGCATGCCCCCTCCCCCGGATCTGCCCCTACTAGTACAGATTCCTTTCCTTTACATTTCCTTTCTGCTTTGCCTGGGCTGCTGGTAACTGCTGACATTGTGGGAAGGAATGAACCTTCTCTATTTAGGTTTTCAACTGACTTATTTTGGCTACAGGCTGCATTTTGAAAATGTTTTGGTGCTAACTTAGAAAGCAGTTCACAAATAGATGCAATTTGAAGCCATGTGGCCAAAACCTTGGCAATTGAAGCACTGTATTACCTCAGGGATTAACGGCTTAACTGTATGCATTGCACCCCAAACAGAGATTTTCAGAGGGAACTGAACATCCTGATTAAAGGTACAAACCAAAGGAATAACTGATGGGCTTGGGTTTTTAAAGGCCAATGTCACTTGTTGTATTTTGTTGTCAACTTGGACCTCCTTGACAAAATCATCCAGATGGGATAAATACAATATATAATCTGTTTCTGATTAAAGCAGGGTTAGAGCCAGGACTAAACACAAACTTTACCTTACATCCATTTACTGCTATATCTGAAATAGAAAGTATAACAGCAGCTACTGACTGGTTCACAGCAATTATGATAATGGAGCCATCTGGTCCAATTCTTTCTAACATTGAACCATAATGGCCCCTGTGCTCATGATTTTGAAGATGTTGAAACAGTTTTTTGGCAATAATTGTTCTACTGCCTAATGTCAGTAACCTAGGCCACTGGTCTCATTTGGACCTTCAGCACCTAAAGCCAAAATCCTTACACTAGAGTTATTGGGGTCAGGTGACAGGACTAACCATCCTGTCAGTCATCACAAATAAAACCCCAAAGGGTTAAAATGGGTAAAACGACAAAATCAAATCACAAAAAGGAAATAAATTGTCAAATAAATAAAACAAGTAGGCTACAAGCAGAGGGGGGCCCTCAGTCAATAATAGATTAAGCAAACAATGTAAGTCAAAAGCAGGCACAGCACGAAGTTTAAAAGGAGGGTTTAAAAGGGTTTGATTAGCACTTTCAAGCAATTGGTAGTTGCAATATGCAGGAATCTGAGAGAAGTTGCAGCAAGCACATTAACAGTCAAAGCAAGCCAAAGGCCAAAAAATGCACAACAAAACGAGTGTACAGGCATCATGGACCCCAAAGGGCAGAACCCCTTGTGTTTAAATCAACAAACCATGGCACAGAGCTATCCTTACTAGGGAAATAGCAATTTTGAATATATTTGGTTCATTTCAATTTCAATTTGTCTTTTCTTCCCCCATCTTTGTGTTATAAAAGCAAAATAGATCTTCTGCTTAAATGAAGTACAACAAAATTGTTTGCAAAATAGATCTTCTGCTTAAATGAAGTACAACAAAATTGTACTCAGCTTCACAACTTTGCTCCATCCCAATTTATAAGGTTTTAAAGATGGACTATGCAAATACATTTCCTAAATTTTGAAAAAAAACATTGATATGGCTTAAAATTCTACACTACACCAATAACAGAAATTACATTTTCAGAACTAAAGCCAGAGAAAAAGGAACTGATAACTGAAAATTAAGGTAAGATGCAAAATTTCAATAGGTATGGACCTGTCATGTAGGTGAACTTCAGGACCCTCTAGAGGGAGAAGAAGTGGAGGTAGATACTTCAAAATACCATCCCAGGACATACTTTAGCCTGTAGGCCATTACCCATCCCTGAAAGTTTCATTTTCATAACCCAACCCCTATCCAAGATAGCCAATAGTAGCTAAAGTAGAATTTTACCATTGATGGTATAAATTTACAACCATGACTGATTATAAGGAGACATGTTAAGAAAACAATTCTTACTTTATAATATGTATAATGATCCTAGTTAACATATTATCCAAGGATAGAAACTTCATCCTTAAATCTTTTTTCCTTCTTTTTCCAACTTAAAAGAAAAAAATTATGATTTTTCCCATGCTCTTAAGAAAATGTTTATATGTTTTGAAATTTCTCCTATAAACTTTTTTTTATAGATTGCTTCCATCCTGGTTGTTGTTATTTTTTTTTTTTTAATTTTAAAATACAGTTCTAAGACATTCGTGAATATCTTAGAACCTGTGTATTAATGTAGTATATACCCCAGTCCCCTAATGTGTAAATATATACCCAAAATTGCATTCTGAATCTAAATATAACCAAATGAACTTTACCCCAATCCCTAAATATATCCAAATCAGGGTATATATTTGGATGTTATGGGGGTGGGTGTAACATTCATTGTGATGCAAATGAAGGTTATATTTTGATTTTTTGTATTATATTTTTTAGATTATATTTAGATATTGAGATTTAGATTTGAAACAGGATCTTAAAATTTGTACAATATATTCTAATGACAGACACAGTCAACCTTGGATGGCCTTAATCTAAGACAATTGCTGTGAAATACACTATAATTATATAATCTAAGTTGTAGAGATAAGTTATGACTAAATTCAAATTTAAAAGACCAGACTTTCCAAGATTATAGTCAGCCATTCCCAGCTAACCTAGTCCTAATCATCAGCCAATCACAACTATCTAACCCTATACAAATGCTATTCAAGATTATGAGCCTGCTGTCTATGGACAGGAAAGACTAGCCTATAGAAATGTAAAAATCTTGCTCTTCAGCATATTAATGCTCATAGCATATCTGCAGTAGCTTAGCTATGGTTATTATTTTTGCTGGATTTCAATTTTTTTTTTCAGGGGACAGAATCCCTAGAATACAAGATCCCAACTGTACAGCTGCTTTACTGAGTATTAAACTTTCCTTTTGCAAAGGGGATCAGCAAAGAGGACTCTTGTTTTGTCTTGTATGAAAACTATTACTGTCCTTTATAAAAAGGAAGGATGTGTCTCATCCTTTTATAATTTTACAAAATACAAAAATAAGATTTTTACTGGAAACAAAACAAATTAATTTCTATAGTTTTTAGCTGGAGCTACTGAAACAAGTTTTTTCCAATCTGTTAAATCCTCCATAGCTCTTATAAAGTAAAAATATATTAGAAAATGTAACCAATAGATAAATACCCACTAGAGGAATCTTTCTAGCTCATTTTTAAAAATCAGTTTTGGGTCTTTTGCTCTGGGTATTATCTAAAATAATGTGAATGCTTCCAAATTGGGGGCATTAATGAGAGGGGGGCATGTGCTCTCCCTCTTTATTTTGAAAATACTTTCTTTCTTGTTTTTTTTGTTTTTGTTTTTTTGGGGGGGGGGCTGTTTTGTTGAAAATACCCATTTATCAGGTTTCATTGGGAATACTAAAAAAAAACACAAATTTGTCCCCCCCTAGATTTTGAAAAGCACACTTGCCTTTTCCCCCTAAATTTTTGTGAATTGAAACCATTGTACTACATCCTCTGGGAAATGGCTCATCTCTTTTTAGAAATGAATAAGCTCCAAGCTGGATGAAAAACCTCTCTAACATAGGCAAATTCTTCAAAGTATAAAACCTGCTGATACTGCATCTCAAGGCTTTTTTGTAGGTTGGCAGCCAAGATGGTTTATTCTTGACAATGGAGTCCTCTCTTACTACAAAAGTCTTGAAGAAGTAAATGAAGGCTGTAGAGGCTCCATTAAATTGTCAGTTTGCGAAATATCAGGTAAATTTAGGCTACTCTCTGTTTCGGTTGCTATTTCCTAGTGAAAACCAGGCATCCTCTCATGGAGCAACTAGAGAAATTGTGCAGTAGTCAAACATAATTCAAGGTCAAACTATATTTTCAATGGTAAAGATTGTGCCTGTTGATCCAGGGGTGGAAGCTCCAGTTAGTCATCAGTGAACCTTGGGTTCAACTCTCACATCGACAGCAATTTTTCAGACAATTATCTTTTAATAACCATTTTAAGTGAATGTTTGCAAAAATAAGGCACTGCTAAAAACTGATTATGAGAACAAGCTGCATGAGTCCAACACAGTTGTGTATGCTCCTCCTCCATCCCAATCTGTTCAAAGCTTTGCTCTTTACCCCTTTCCAAGACATTGTAATTTCCTTCAAGTCCCTTCTTATGACCTCCTCTCATGGGTGACCTAATTTTTTTTTAGTTCCAGATGGATGGGCATTAAAAATAATTTTCAATTATTTTTCAATAACTTTTTTTTAGCTAAATAGTTTTATATTGAAATTTAGAAATTGATCCTGCTTTATTGAAAATCACCATGTTTGCTATTATCTGCTGTAAAATGCAAAATTCTATTAAAAATAATTTAATACAATTAAAATGTATATACATTATTTATGATTTAATTGTAATTATAATCTAAATATAATCCCCTTTCAATATTCCATGAAAGTCTCAGCTGGGTCCCTTAAGCCACTATTTCTGTGCCTGAGATATTGCAGATAAACCATTTTGACTATCTTGATACACCATAGTGTCTTATTGTTGTTTCAATACCCCCCTCATCATACCCTAAACGTTTCAACTTAATACCCTGAGCCATTTTAGGCACTCTTTTAGAAAAACATAATTTTTCTAAAGGAGAATTGTGGAGTATTTAAGAACCCCTCCTGGCAAAACTATATTTTTGGTGGCTAAGTTTAAGTGATAAATCAAATAAAAATAAGCAGGGTATAAAGAAAGTGGAGAAAGCATTATAATATGAATTAGGAAGGTGTCAAGTGGAGGCCATGGATAAAATTGCTGAAGATCTGGAAGATGCAGCCAGATGGCATAATAGTAGAATAATGTACTGACGTGTTAATCAATTGAAAGGGAATAGTCAGTCTAGACAGTGGCAGATCCAGTTTTTTTAGGGGGGGGGGGCTAAATAAGTATACCCAATAAACTTGCATTAGCAGCAAGTTTAATTACCGCAAAATTGCGTTAATTAAGTAAATTACACTACTTTAGACTATGTTAGGGGGCGTGTGCCCCTCCCCCCTTGGATCTGCCACTGAGTCTAGACTTGTCCCAGTTAAAGGTAGGAATGGGACCACAATTAGTGATGTGGAAATAGTTAAAGAGAGTTGGGCTGAACATTTTGAGGATGTGCTAAACCATGATAGAGTTACCAGAATGAAAAAATTTGTAACACTTTGGATGTGAAGGAAGGTTTATTTAGCAACAAAAAATTCATGACAGAACTAAAAGGATTAATAAATAATTAGTCCCCAATCACTGATAGTGTGTTTAATAAGTTTTTTTTTTCAATATTGTAGTTATGAAGTTAGAGATAAGTTACTGAAGATTATGAATATGGTTTTTGAAAAGGGGAAATACCTAGCAGTTTTAGGAGAAATGTAATTAAATCCCTCTATAAGAAAGATGATATGAGTGAGCTTGGTAATTATTGAAGCGTTTGCTTGGTTTCTGTAGGAAGTAAAGTACTTATTAGGATTATGTGGTACTTTTTAGACCTAGAGATGCTGGAGATAAAGTTTTAAGATAAGAATGTAGTTTTAGGAAGGGGAGAGGATGTGTTTACCGAATTTTCAGTCTTAGATTAATAATGCTAAAATTCTAGTACTAAAATTTTCTCTTTTTTTTCTATTCCTGACACGCCCCTAGGACAACTTGCCTTTGCAGGTTCATGGGCAGGCTAGAAGATTTAGTTGAAAGACTTTGTTTTTTTCATGTATTTTATATATATATATATATATATATATATATATATATATATATATATATATATGCGTTTTGTCAAGTTCTATTTTTATTAATAATTAAACTAAAAAAAAAAAAAAATTAAGAAGTGTCTGAGTCATCAAACACCTTTAGTGTTTTATAGGTTGCAATCAAGTATTTGATTCAGCTGATAGATGAGCTTTAGTGAAGGTCCTATCCTTGTATAGTATAGCAGATAAATACATTAAAATGATTAGTGCTATGTACAAGAATAACTTTGCTGTGGCTAAGGTAGGATATAAGGTTAGTAGCTGGTTTTGTATTAAATCAGAAGTATACTGGGTTTGGTGCCCAATTCCCATTTATATGCATCATTTTGGGGAACTTTGTCCTAAGCAGCACAGCAAAGGCAATGCGAATTAATTTTGGAAATAAAACTCTCATAGACTTTGATTGTGATAATGATTTAAGCATCCTAGATGACAGTATTAGCAAAATTAATGAATTTGTAGAGGTTTTGTGAGTTGAGGGTGCAAGAATTGGTTTGAAAATTTATATTAAGAAGACTTAAGTTGCTAAGAGTAAGAATAAGTGAAGGTGAAGAGGCAATGTTAGGTAACAAAAAGATTTATCAAATGGACAGCTTCACTTGACTAGGTAGTATTATTAGTAAAGACAGTGGGTGCAGTGAAGATGTTAAAGTAGAATAGCCATGGCTCAGGGTGCTTTTTTCACAGTTGACAAAAGTTTGAAACAATAGAAAGATAAGTCTGCAAACTGACATTAAAATATTGGAAGATACAGTGGTTAGTTGAGACTCTGAAGCGTGGGCGCTACGAAAAACAGAGGAGGATTTGCTAGATGTTTTCCAGAGAAATTACCTACAGGTTGTTTTGGGTACCCAACTGACTGACTGTATCTCAAACAGTTGAGATGGCTAGGACACGTTCTGCAGATGAAGGATGTCAGATTGCCAAAGATTGTCCTTGCTGGGCAACCGTATAGGGCCGAATGACAAGCAAGTTGGGCCCGAATAGGGCAAGAGGATGTTGTAAGGAAAGATTTAAGGGAAATGGGAACAGCTTGAGAGGGTGTAAAGAGGAAGGCTTTGAATAAATTGGGTTGGAGGAGGAGTGTGCATAGCTGTGTTGGACTCAGGCGGCTTGATGTTGCATTGTGTTGTTAACAGTAGTAGTAGTGAGGTTAAGTCCCAGCTACCATTACATAAAAAATGATGAGTCTGACTTGTGGTCTAATAAAATCAGAGGAAAATATACTCTGGAGATTTTGGTAATTTGCAGCTCCTATATGAAAAACTATGATTTCTAATTTTTTCTTGCTTCAAAGCATACAAACTAGCAACCTCTAGAACTGCCAATATCTTACAATAGTTTATAAAGAGCTGAAGATAAGAAAAATG
The DNA here is from genome assembly GCF_049724085.1 of Artemia sp. Qi Xiang Cuo. Taxonomy (NCBI): domain Eukaryota; kingdom Metazoa; phylum Arthropoda; class Branchiopoda; order Anostraca; family Artemiidae; genus Artemia; species Artemia sp. Qi Xiang Cuo. The sequence continues at coordinate 55,768,997 of NC_142803.1, forward strand.
CCGAAAAGATAGAGCTGGTGGAGCCAGCCAGTAACCAATGTGCCAGTAACAAAGCTTTAAATTGCACAAGTTTATGTAGTTGTTGTCCCTGTGCCTTATACAGAGGAATAGGTAGCTTTCTAGCTCCCAAAGGCAGTGCCACTTTTGAGCAAGAGCTACAAAATGGTTTCCATGACAATCCCAAGCTCATTACAAAAATAATCAGAATTTAATTTTATTAAAATTTAATTTACTAATAAGTTTAATCAAAATTCCATTCAAAAAATTTTAATTAAAAAAATGTAATAAAAGTAATACAAATTTAATTCCTAATCAAACAGTTCATGGTAACAAACTGTGAGTAAGGAGTAACCCGGCTCAATAATAACAAAAACTCTATTCTAAAAAACGGAATTTTGATACCAATAGATACATCAAAAGAATCAGATTTTATGTTGATTTCAAATATATAAGTTTCATCAAGTTTAGGCCTACCCATCAAAAGTTAAGCGCCTGAAAAAATTTGCCTTATTTTTGAAAACAGGGGGAAACATCCCCTAAAAGTCATAGAACTTTAATGAAAATCACACCATCAGAGTCAGCATATCAGAGAATCCTACTGTAGAGGTTTCAAGCTCAGGTGCGTGTTTATTTTTATTTTTTTTTATTTTTTTCTTTTTTTTCCAGGGGTGATCATATCGAATTGGTGGTCCTAGAATACCGTGGGAGGGCTCATTCAAATGGAAATTAAAAGTTCTAGTGCCCTCTTCAAGTAACCAAAAACGGAGGGCAACTAGGCCCCCTCCCACGTTCATTATTTCCCCAAAGTCATCTCATCAAAATTTTGAGATAGCCATTTTATTCAGCAGGGTCGAAAAATATAAGAACTATGTCTTTGAGGATGATTTAATCCCCCACAGTCCCTGGGGGAAGGTCTGCAAGTTATGAACTTTGCCCAATGTTTACATTTAGTATTGGTTATTGGGAAGTATACAGACGTTTTCAGGGGGGATTTTTTTCTGGTAGTGGGGGGGGGGGTTACATGGGAGAATCTTTCCAGGGAGGAAGTTTTCATAGGGGAAGGGACATTGCTATGAAGAGGCGCCGGATTTTCCAGCAATATTTAAAAAAAAGATCAGAAATTAAATTAAAAAAAACAAGTTTTCAACTGAAAAACCTTTCAACATCAAAACTGAAAACAAACAGAAACTATTACATATATTTTTGGGTTCGCCCCCTAGTCAATACCTTTCTGTTTACACTAAAGTTTTTTTAGTACTTTAATAGGAGCTATTTATTCTAATTAACGGCCTTTATGATTATGGGGTCATTCTTAAAGAATTGGAACAAAATACTAACTTTAGCGTAAAGAGCTAGGTATTAACTAGGGGGGCGAGCCCCCTAATATAGATAATAAAAATATATGAATATAGAAATTCGTTATGTAAGTTAATTCGTAAGTTACACATATATATTGCTAATAAAAACGGTCATAAATAAAATTAAACAACTTTCGAGAAAGCCATTTAGCCAAAAAAAGAGTAAAATTAATATGTAAATTTTGTTTTAATTATTCATGTACGGTGAACCAAAACCGAAACCTGCATTAATTCAAAAACGTTTAGAAATTAAATGTAAAAAAACAGTTTTTTTAACTGAAAGTAAGGAGCTACATTAAAACTTAAAACGAACAGAAATTAGTCCCTATATGAAAGGGGCTGTCCCCTCCTCAACGTCTCGCTCTTTACGCTGAAGTTTGACTCTGTCTAACAACTTTATTTTTTAAAACAATAAAAAACGTTAGCATAAAGAGCGAGGTGTTGAGGGGGGGGGACAGCCCCTTTCGTATACGGAATAATTTCTGTTCGTTTCAAGTTTTAATGTAGCTCCTTACTTTCAGTTAAAAAAAAAACTTGTTTTTCTTATATTTAATTTTACAAAAATAAAAAGTTCTAACAAATTGGATTGACCAAATAAGGAGCAATAAGGGTAAAAATGCAGTATAGGTCCCTAGGAGACATAACTGTACTTTTACTCGACACTCAGCTTAAGTTCAATGAAAGTCATGGTAAAATTATTTATTCAAAATGTTGGGAGGCAATAGGCCCTTGGGCCCTAAGCCTCGACTCGGTTCGATGACTTCACCCACAATAATAATAAAAGTGTTGGTTAGAAACTAGACAAATGTTCGTTGGCGTCTTCAATCTTAAAGCTTTACCCTAGCTTTGTAAGTTCTTGGTCTGGGTGAATTAAAGTTTCAATATGGAATCTAGCCCAAAATTGGAGTTTGGGAGGTCCCAACCCCCCCCCCCCCCCCCTCTCCCAAATCAGGATATGACCTTTTTTAATCAAGGGCAAATTTCTTACTGGGTGATTGTAACCTGCAGAAATTAATCTGCAACCCAAATAAGGGTCTGCAGTGTGATGTCTTCAGTGTTATACTCCCATTGCTTCCCCACTTGAAAATTAAAAACAACATTTCTAATCTTCAGTTGTTTTGGTCTTAGTCAAGCTTCCAACTGCTGATGCAGCTGATTCATTAAAACAGCATATCAAAAATACTCACATAATATTTGACTAATCAGTAAAGGCAAGTTAAAGTTGAACTTTAACCACTTACCGCAAAAGATATGTTGTTCTGTTATTATATTAAGATAATTTGATTTGATTTGACTGTGAGTTGGGTTATATTGCATGGGACTGAGTTGTATTGGGGATTGAGTTGAACTGGGTTGAGTTTAATGTGGTTAATCTGAATGAGATCGGATAAAATGAGTTCAAGTTGAATTCGAGTTGAGATCAGGGTCGTATCGAGGATTTTTTTCGGGGGGGGGGTATTACAAAAAATCTTTAAAAAATGCATCAAAAATTTGTTTATATTCATTTTTGTTGCGCTTTTATGAGTCGGACAAACATTTCGTTGGGGGACGTCAAATCCCCAACCCTCCCTGGATAAAGCCTTGGTTGAGATGCACCAGTGTTAAGCTGAATTGCCTTGACTTACACTGAAATTGTCTAGTAAGCTACAAGCGTCCAAGATTGGTCTGAAGCCTTTCTCCCCCCCCCCATACCTTCAGGGGAGTTAAAATATTGTGGCCTGAAAATTTTCCCTCGCAAAAAAGAATAAAGTATAAGCCTAAATCTCTTGCTTTTGTTTTTAATCCTATTGGAAATGTCTTCTGAGTACCCCCCCCCCCGCTATACAACGAAACAATCTACATCTTTTAATTTTTAATTAGCCATAAAGGATATAATGTATTAGCTCCTGATCCCTTTTTTATTTGAATGAGAACATAATAAAATAATTACTGCATTGAAAAACGCTAGTCTTTTGCTATTACTTCGAGGATTATTATACCTATAGCTTTGTACTGCCTATTGAAACTAAATATTCAACCATTCCGGAGTTCGTAATATAAAACTGATGGTAAGGAATTGCAGTAGCAAAAAAACAGATTGGTTAAAATAGTTTTTGGAGTTAAATAGGAAAAAAGCTGAAGAGCTAAATTGTTCTTTTCAAAACCCTCTACAAGTCCGTGTTAAGATTATTAAACTTGTATGTACCGTTTTCTTATACGAATTGAAATAGAGTATGCATGTAAAAGTTTAATTTAGAAGGCCCAGTAAAAAAAGGAAAAAAGAAGCAAACACAGCTGATAGTGATCAGGGCAATAGTGATTCATAGTGATAGTGATCAGTGATCAAAAACAAAAACCAATACACATATTGTTGTTATACAAACTAAAAATATTCAACATGGAAGAGATTTTTTCTCTTATCCATTCCCCCTTAAGCCATAGATAAAGTATTACGAAAACACAGTGGTGATGTTAAACATAATCCTGAGATATAAAGAGATATCCGGGACTTCCTCCCCCCCACCCTGACTACTTCCTTGCGCTAGAGGTCTATAGTATAGATCCCCACAAAAAAGTCTACTTACTAAACCACTAAGAACTCGCTACTAAAAACTTACTGCTCTACTTACAACTAGAAACTCACCATACCTAAAAAATCTAGTTGAACATCTATTTGAAAAGGCGTTTTGCTATTAGCATGGAAGATAAGCTAAAGATACATTACATTCATCTTTATTTAGGTATTTTAATTTGTTTTTATTGTATACATTTTAACCTTGTTTGTATATTAGTTTTTCTTTATATCTTATCTAGTTTGTTTTTATATTATAGTGACCAATTTACTTTGACGTTTAGGGAAAAGATATTCTATGTAATGAGACAAGTCTGGTTCATCAGCTTTTAAATTTCTTGTTTGCTTTTTGCTTCTCAAGATAATGGGAAGTTTATACTGGGAAGATGTTTGGATGTTAAGAAATAATATATATATATATATATATATATATATATATATATATATATATATATATATATATATATATATATATATATATATATATATATATATATATATATATATATATATATATATATATATATATATATATATATATATATATGTTTGCATGTTTACATTGGCTGCTTGTCATTTTCATTTTTAATGTGTGTTTATTTTATTCTTTTTTCTTCCTCCATTCCTAGCCATAGAGCCTTTCAGGGGGGGGATTGATGCTGTATGTGCTTTTACTGTTTATTATTGCTTGCTTATTCTATATGAATAAATCGAAATTATATATATGTATATATACATATATATATATATATATATATATATATATATATATATATATATATATATATATATATATATATATATATATATATATATATATATATATATATATATATATATATACATATATATATATATATATATATATATATATATATATATATATATATATATATGTATATATATATATATATATATATATATATATATATATATATATATATATATATATATATATATATATATATATATATATATATATATATATATATATATATATAATTAATAAAATATAGTAACACTTTATAATATGAGGAAAAGTCACTTAGTCAGATAATCTTATAAATATGATAAATAGATAACCGAAGGTGACGACTATATACTTTAGTGACGTTAAACTTAATAAACCACTAGCAATAGACTGCTGTTTCTATGCTCCAATAAGTACCCCCCCTCTCCTATATTTGATAGCTGTTGATACCTACAAAATATGACATAGACATTTGACAGTGGATTTACTAATAATGGACAAAATATACAGGACATTTCCTAAAAAATATTGGAGGTTTCCTATATGAAAAATGCAGAAGTTTCTGCTATCTAGAGCAAATACTTCAGTTTCAGCTGAAAGTAGTTGAGATGTGATATATTAACCTTAACCTTTATTATTGGTGATGGGGGGGGGGGGTAATACTACTTATCCTATTGCGACAGTCTTTTTCTATGGAAAAGGGGTATGTTTATTTTGGGAGTCCAGTGGTGTGAAGATCTTAAGATCATTAGCATTTTACTGTGGGAAGGGGGAGGTATTAGGGGCCCGGAAAGGAGCCGCGAAAGCCTATATTAACCGTGAACTATATTAACCATTAACATTTACTAGACTTTTCTTCTTATTCAGCCATATCTATTGAAAGCGTATATATGTGAATCCTAAGAGACATTGATTTAGACATGGGAGCTCCTACACTTATGCCTAACCCTTACACTAATATCCTTTAGTAGAATTTCTCATTACTTCTAGTCCATCCAACGGATCCATTAAGAATAGATATAAGAATCCCAGGAGAGATTGCTTTATACGTCAGAGCTCCTACACCACAGGAGAAACAACAGTGGCTTGTGGCACTTGGGACTTCAAAGGCATGCCTATCAGATGTTGTCAAAAAGGAAGGTAATGTATTTTGCTTACGTTTTATATATTACCTTTAGGCTGATTGTTCTAGTTTTTATCCAATACTGTTTGTCTTATGACAAGAAATCACTGATAACAGTCCTGATTTGAGCCATTTTGAGCTAGGTATTTCTCATAATTTCTGAATGAAAAAGAACAAAAATAATATCACCTTTTTACATTTTCTTTTGAATTTTCTTTTTTTGGGGGGGGGAATTGTATTTATTTATGTTTTGTGAATATAAACGTAATGTATGGGAGATGAAATATATTTTCTGTTTTTGGTGCAGTATTTTGGGAAAACTGGTCCCCCCCCCCCCAAAAAAAAGTATTGTGGTTTTCGAATTCTCTCACTTTTAATTTTAAGCATTTTATTAGGGAGTGGAAAATCACAGTTTTCAATGGTTTTTTTTTACTGCAAGTCTTAAAACTAGCTCCAGAGACTTTGGTTTTGGACGAACTGTAGTAATAAATATCTATCAATACATAAATAAATATCAAACTTAGATTCCTCTTAAAAACAAACGATTGAAAGTAAAAATAAGAAACACTCTAAAAAACAAGATGAAAAAAACAATTCAGGAAAACTGTCGGCCATTTTTCAGTTCCTTGTTTCTTTGTCCAGTAACACAATCGTTGCAAACTGCTACGAATGAATCAGATTTTGTTATCACTGCAAGTTCTAAAGTCGTACTTATATCAAAAGTTTTGAATCCCCGAAATCTTTGTCTGACTCGTAAAAACGTAAAAAAATGAATATAAGCAAATTTTTGATGCGTTTCTTAATTTTTTTTTGTATTTCAAAAATTCGGGTGCAAATAAAATTGGGAATTTTTTTCACTATGTAACTTGTAGCCTTATAGGCTTAAATCCCTATCATCCTAAAACACATAGAAAAAAAAGAACGCCACTTCAACATATGATAAAAGAGAAAAAATAAAAAATTTTGACTATTAGCTACGTTTGATATTTATACAGAATATTGATGGGGGGTTGCGTGGTATCATTTGGTAATTTTTGATGCGTTTCTTATTTTTTTTTTGTATTTCAAAAATTCGGGTGCAAATAAAATTGGGAATTTGCCTTAAGTGTAAGTACTACCAAGCAGAACACTAGATGTTCGAAATTCTATGTCAATAAAACTGATCTTGGGGTAATCAGCATTTTAATAAGGCCGCCTGTCATGTTACCCTTTAATAACACAGCGGCTTCTTGCTCTGCTTGGCAATACGACGAGCAATAACACCAATGGTGAGCAATGGCACCAGAGGATTTTTATTCTTTGTCATGTCATGTTTTTATCTTATCATGTTTAGTACTCCTCTTTTTAGAATTCCGAATCATATCTACTTTTTCTATTTTGAAATGTTTCTTTTTTGGTAATTTTTCTCTTTGTAATTTTTCTTTTAGTTTTCTTAGTCATTCAATTTTGACTTTTTAGTTATCTCGAAATATTGTTTAATACCATACTAAGGAAAGCAAAAGAAAATACTTTGCCCCCCCCCCTTTCTGGACCCATCTTAGGTGTATTCGGGCTTGAAAACCGCAATTTCCTAAGATTCTTCTTATGGTTGTTCCAAGATTATGAAGTTTTTAGGGCATTGCCACATTTTTGTCAGTGTTGCAACGTTGAATCGCTAAAATCAGCAAAACCAATTAGTTAAATTTGAAGACGCTTTTTGTCTGTAAAAATAAAAAATTGAACAACTGTTGACTCTCATATACAACTACGCCTTCTTAAGTGGTTTTTTGCCATATTTTTAGCTTATTTTTTGCCAATTTCTCACCCACATTTTATTTTTTTTAATTTGGCACCCGCTACGAAAAAAACTGCATAACTGCAACTGAAGGCCTTTTTATAAAAATAGAACTCATAATTTAACCCTTATTTTCAGGGCATAACCGGGTATGTAAGTTTCCACTTAACCAACTCAAACAACGAGATTCCATTTCACTGTACTTAGTACTTTACGGGATATGGATTTTTGTGTTAAGGGATAAGATTGATTGATTCCTTGGTGTTTCGAAAATTGTATATAGGATACTTATAGGACCCTACATGGAAAAACTATAATAAAAACTGATGCTCATCAGGGTAGTGACGTTGAGATTTGTATATTGCTGAAATTTTTTGCAATTTATGCTAGATAGCAAGGCCGGACCCAGGATTTTCTGTCGGAGGGGGGGAGGGGGGTCTAAAAAAAAATTCGGGGGGGGGGGGGTTACACAAAAAACCTCAAATACGCACAAAAATTTGTTTATATCCATTTTTGTCAAGTTTTTATGATTCAGACAAACATTTTTTTTGTAGGGGGGGGGGGTTCAAACTCCCCCCCCCCTCGGGGTACGGCCTTGATAGATTGTATCGGTGTGTTTTACACCAAGTGTGTTGCCAGATAGCAAAAAGATTTTATTTAATGGTCAGTTGCCTTAATAAAAACAATCCCAGCTGAGGTAATTCCCTGAATTACAAATTTATACAAAGTACGTAGCCATATGAGCAGTAGTTTTTAATTGAGCCGTAAAACATCTTTTGTGTGATCTTGTTGTAGCCTGCTATCCATCATGGAGAAAAAAAAGAAGACAGACTGCTGCTACCCATGCGAAAAGCGTTTTTTAAGATGGGAGGGGGGGGGCTCAAATCCTCCACTATTGGCTGGGCCACTTTCTATCTCGATCCGCTGCCATTTCCGTGGAGTTTGAAGTTCTTTTTCAAAATTTCCGAAAATTTGTTTTTCCAATGAACTTTTACTATTAAGATAAACTCAAATGATAGTTATCATTCTGTAAATACACAATTTTTGTCACTTGGTAGATTTTTCCAAGACGTGTTCTCAAACTTTCGGTTACTATCTGGTTGACTCTTTGCCAGATTATAGATACAAATTATAGATAAACGATAAACTACCTTTTAGTTGGATATGTCCAACTATATTTGTTGGACTAAGGAATTTCCAATTACCTCTATAGTTAATAATTATTTGGTTATTATTAATCTTCAAATCATAGCACTGCTACTTCTGCTTCCACCAAGTTTCTTATTGAAAATATTTGTGATTTTGTTTTTCTAGTTATTGAATTAATTGGAAAGAGGGAGAACTTCAAATTTATGTGATTTAAAATTATTTAGCGTGATATTCTGCACTGAACCTACATACTTTTTGAAATTTTCGGGATTCCAAAATACCTGAAATTCAAAATGCAGAGCTTGCTTAAAAGATAGGCTGACAAAAATCACAAAAATAGGCTGATTTAGCCTTGAGTAACCTGTTTTCATTTTCAGTAAATATTAGCCTATATTGTTTGTCTTTTTCGCAATAACATGAAGTTTTTGAAAATGTTAACTTAGGTAAAAACAAAATGAACTTTGATAACAACATAAAGTCTTTTTTTTGTGATCGAAGTGAGTGAGACACAACAAGTTAACATAAAAAAAAACCTAGTCTGTGAGCGGGGTGACACAACTACGCATTGAACACACAGATAGAAATAGAGCAGTGGCTTCAACTCACGAACATTTTGGAGAGTAGGGGTAGGGCAAACGTATTTTTAGAAATCTAGACGAGGGGCAAAACCGTCCTTTTTTCAATTTTGTTCAATGAAAAGAATAAAAACAAGGCATTTTCAGTGAAAATACCCTCAAAAAAGGTATCTTTCAACATCTTAGGCAGGGGCTTGAAAATCTAGGGGGAGGGGGTACATGCCACCTCTGCCTTTACAATCAAACATAATAATTACCTTAGAGACAAGCGATATGGTCTTAATTTAACTTTAAATTATTTTACTACAAGTAATCAAACTGAGCATTGTCACTTTTTGGATGTTTTTTCCTTCAAGTCTAAAATAGGCCAATTTTTCAAAGGGCTTCTTATCTTGAGTAAAATACGATTTGCCTTTTTTCTTTTTATAGATTTCACGTCCGATAGTCTTCGAGTAAAACAAAGTGAACTACGAATGTATGGAGATCTGTTAACACAGCAGGCCTACGCTCTAAAGCAAGCTGCTGCCAACAAGGAGGACATCAATATTTCTGTAAGTCCCTGTTTCCCCTAAAACCTAGTCCCTGTTTCTAAAGTAAGCTGTGCCAGTAAGGAGGACATGAATATTTCTGTAAGTCCCTGTTTCCCCTAAAACCTAGTCCCTGTTTCTAAAGCAAGCTGCTGCCGACAGGGAGGACATCAGTATTTATGTTCATATCTCAATATTCAATAAGTTCATATCTGTGTTGCGCATAGTGGTCATGTATTACAGATTTAAAATTACAAAATTGCTCATTTCTCTGCTCTGGACGATGTACTTGGCTAGAGCTTGCCTCTGTCGTCTGGAATGATTTTAATAATATTCTCTAAGCTCTTTCCTATGTATCCCATGCTGTCCCAAGCAAACAAACCGAATTCTGTCAATTAGTTGTTTTTTCTTTGTTGTTTTTCTTTGTTCAAGGTGAATAAACTTAAAAAAAAAACGCATCAATTTTTTTTTTATGCATTTTTGTTGCGTTCTTACGGGTCATTCATATCAGCTTAGCCGTTAGTTCCCACAACTAGCTAACCTGAATACTTTTTTGATGATTGTGTTCCTGGTTTTAGGCGTTTATTTTCTGTTATCAATTTTTTTATACTTGTGTCTTGTGGCAAGCTGCAGCGATTTTGCAAATTGCAGATACCAATATTTTTGCAGAAAAACGCAAATCCACATGTTTTGAAATTTTTTGATTCTAAGTGAGAGAACGTGTTTACCTGATTTATAAATTTGGATACTATTATTTGTAGGTGCCTGAGAGAATAAAATTTAACAACACTGTTTACTGAAAATTTAGAATTTATCTATTGACTGAAAAGAAATAGTTCAAAAATGAATTATCGTTGATGCTACCGATGTTCTCTTAGCCCATGGGAACAAAAGTGTTATCTATAAAAAATTCTAGATAACAATTTTCAGAAATGCATTAATTGGATAGGAAATGCAAAAAGATCAGTTGCCTAGGCTGGCCTGTCACTGACGGTATCTTCTAAGAAAACCACAAAATAATTTGCTAACTGGGAAATATTTGCTATATCGTTGTTTGTATCATAGGAATTAGTCTTTTGCTTAGCTGCATTATTCATTTTTGAATATGGCGCTCCAAATGCTCCGGCAACGGTTCAGTTTTTAGAAAGAGATAGTAATAAAAACTCAGTTAAAACAATGAACTCAGTAGAGGTTTGGATATAGCCTGGAACTATGTCTAAGCGTTGAGAGAGGGGGGGGAGGGTAAAATATGATAAAAAATATGAATATGAAATATAAAAAAATATGAAAAATATGATAAAAAAATATGAAAAATATGAAATATGAAATATAAATAAAGTTGTGTTGCTGTGGTATCTTGTTAGGAAAGAAATCTTGGATAATAATAACCAAAAGTAGCACCCCCGAGCCCTACCGAAAATATTGTCATTGTAGCAATATTCCAACAAGGGATAAACTGTAATTTTAGCAGCAGTAAATAATGATAAATAATAGTATTATTTCTGTAATAAACAAAATTAAAGAATTTTTTTCAGTTAGAAAAGGGATCTTACATTAAGATTACCTGACGCAGTTGAGCCATTGTGGCAATAAAATTGCTTCAATGGCAATCCTCCCCCACCCCACCCCATCCAGTATCCTGATATCGATGGTGAAAAATGGGGAACCAACAACCGATCTTTGTGGAAATATGTTTTTTTTTTTGTTACTCCAACTTGGAAACAGTAATCCTGTATTCAATGGGCTTTACAATGATGGTGGTGATTTTACTGGTATATTTATTATTTTGATTTGACGTTACGTCATGTTTGAAGGTTAATACTTTTTTCAAAATTTCTATCTCATAATTAAGATTATTGTTCGATTGAATCTGTATAATAGTTATTATTTCAGAATTAGCGGCAAATGGGAGTTTTTTCATTCATTAGTTTCTTTAAAAACATTTTTTTTTAATTTTTAATTAGTATGGATCAAGGCAGTGACAGTACTAAAAGGATTAAAAAATAATAAGGCTCCAGGTGCTGATAGTGTGGTAAACGAGTTTCTTAAATTTGGCGGCTCTGAGGCTAGAAATAAGCTACTGAAGATTATGAATATGATTTTTGAAAAAGGGAAAGTACCTAGCGATTTTAGGAAAACCTCAATTAAACCACTATAAGAAAGGTGATACGAGTGCGTGTGGTAATTATAGAGGCATTAGTTTGGTTTCTGTAGGAAGCAAATTATTTAGTAAAATGATACTTTTCAAACTGATATATGCTGTAGACAAAGTTTTAAGAGAAAACAGTGCGGTTTTAGAAAAGGTAGAGGTTGTGTCGACCAAAATTTTATTGTGAGTTTAATAATTGAGAAGTGCCTGAGTGATCAATTACTTAGTAGTAGTTTGATGGGTTCCAGGCTCTTTTCTAAATTCTTAAAAATTTGTTTTTATGAACTATTATTAATCTGAATATTAGCTCTAATTGTAAATCATAGTTTGTTGAGAAACGTTTCTTACTAGACAGTTTTTTTTTTGTTTTTTTTTTAGAAAACGCGCTTTTAAACGTTCTATATTGTAGACCTCTACTCAAGGGTTTTCAACTATGATGATTCCAGTACTGCAACTTGTATGTTTCCTAGCCCTCTCTACACTTGAAGAGGTACCGAAAATTGTGATTTTGGGTATTTTGACGTTACGTTTGATGTGTTAGGCTCTTTTTTCAATTCTTGAAAATTTGTTTTCGTAATTACAAATTATTATTATATTTATTCTGAATATTATCTCTTTTTTTTGTGAATCATAGTTTGTTTGGAAGCGTTTCTCACTAGACATTTTCTTAGAAAACGTGTTTTTCAACCTTCGGTTACAATTGGTTGTGGTTCGCTCTTTACTGGGTTGCAGCTATTGTTGTTACCAAGAAACCTAAACAGACATACCGTTTTCTTTCCAGTACTTGTGGAATAGCGTTCATGTGCCAATTATAAGCTGGCGTTTTCAAATAAAATGCGGCATTTTCTTGGAAAAGGTTTCTAACTATTATTTTGTTTTCAGGTCCGATATGAATGTGCTTCTTTGTTGTCTGTGACGCGTGACATATGCCTCTGGACTTTAAGGGACTGAATTAAGTCTTTCTAAAATCCAAGCTTATGAAAATAAATAATAGTATTATTTCTGTAATAAACAAAATTAAAGAATTTTTTCAGTTAGAAAAGGGATCTTACATTAAGATTACCTGACGCAGTTGAGCCATTGTGGCAATAAAATTGCTTCAATGGCAATCCTCCCCCACCCCACCCCATCCAGTATCCTGCTATCGATGGTGAAAAATGGGGAACCAACAACCGATCTTTGTGGAAATATGTTTTTTTTTTTGTTACTCCAACTGGGAAACAGTAATCCTGTATTCAATGGGCTTTACAATGATGGTGGTGATTTTACTGGTATATTTATTATTTTGATTTGACGTTACGTCATGTTTGAAGGTTAATACTTTTTTCAAAATTTCAAAAAACGAAAAATGACTTCCGCATACTGTACAATGCACTACATTACAATCCTTCCCCCGGGCTCTGGGGGGTCGTGTCAACCCCGGAGGCATTGTTATATGATCTTTGGGCCTGAGTGCAATGCATGGTTGGGGGTGAATCATTCAACGCTTTGCGTGTTTTCTCCACAGATATCTGCAGGCACCCATTTAGAGCTGGCCCGACTCTAGCTGAGCTTACACAGTCACGCCATTGACACCCGCCCCAACCAAATAATCAGCGACACCAGGACTCGAACCGCAGTCCTCGGGATTTCAAGTTTAGCGCTCTAACCACTTGGCTAGGATGGCTCAAGTACTGACATGAAAGAGATGAAAGTACTCCGCTTACTCTAATTATGTTTTTGTTTCCAGGCTCTAGATGAAAGTGCTTCCTTACTGTCGGTGACCTGTGACACATTCCTCCAGACCTTAGAGGAATGTATTAAACTTGGGCGGGATGTTTCAACCCCTCAGCCTTTTCTTGTTCCCCACTCTCCCGTTGTTGAAAGTTTTGCTGGAGCGCCACCATTCCATTCTAAAAAGGTATTTGAAATAATCTTTTCGTTTCGTTTTGGTCAGATGATTTGATAAATTTGAATAAAAAAAATGTAGAAATTATGAATAACTTACTTTTCCCTAGTTTTTACATAATTAGCTGGACGAGCCATCATACGAGCCAAACCTTTCAGAGGCTGAATGGTAAAGAGCGAAGTGTCTGCCACGCATTGTTATTTTTTGTTTCCCGCTGCTTCGTAAAGACGGGGTGGTTGCAGAAACTTGGAAAGAGACTGATTCGATTGCAATTTGAAAATTCTAGTGCTCTCTTCCAGTGCCCCTTTTTGCTAGTTGGCCCTAAAAAAGGATATACGATCCAAGTAGCGAGCCTTGACTTAAAAAATGTGTTTCGCTCTTTACTAGGTTTCTGTCATGTAAGAAAGAGGTTAGAAATGCAAACAAAAAAGAAATTTTGTTGGTTTTTCTTGTAACATAGTAATTATCTAGTAGAAACAAATTGGAAATAGAAAATAAAAATCTAGAATCAGGAACAAAATCATCCAAATACTATTCAGGTTAGCTAGCTTTATTTTTTCTTTAAAAAAAGATACAAAATTTGATTTACAAGCAATAATCATAATGTTCAAGGTTCTTTGTTATAATACCATCAGGACTTCATATATTTTCCCGTTGGCGGGGAGCAGAGCGCTTATACCAACAAGAAAACAACGAAGTGACAAAATCCATATAGCAATCAGAAATAATAATAATACAAAATAATTTTTAAAGAAATTAAAAAAAATAGGAAATGTTGCTAGTTTCTAATTTATGTTACCAAATCATCTTGCACAAAAAAAAAAAAAAAAAAAAAAAAAAAAAAAGCGCCTGTATACACCAAGACCAGCGACCAACTTGAAAAAAGGAAGGAATATGAAAAAGGACGAAAAAGGAAACAACTTGAAAAGGAAGAAAAAAGAAAAAGGAAATTCTTTTATGGTATAATATTCTTTCTTTCTCGACGCTCAGAACGCCTTATTATCATTAGCTGTTGTATATTCTCCTTCCGCGGTTATGGAGTAGCAATTGTATAAATTGGCTTGTTCTTTTCTTTGGATTTAATTTCGTTCTTTTCATTTGATTTAATTATTTTTCTATTTAATTGCGATTTCTTTCTTGATTCGTTTTTTTTTTTTTTTTTTTTTTTTTTTTTTTTTTTTTTTTTTTTTTAGAGAGAGAGAGAGAGAAATTTATTAACCCAAATAACGCTTACATGATCAAAAGTTGTTGTTCATCATTTAGATTCATTTTTTATCGTCGCTGAGAGCGCCTTGGTGAATACAGGCAAAATTATCGTCCTTAACTTTCGCCCTATGTGGCATATATTTATAAAAAATTATAAACACAAATTGGTACACAGTCTACTAAATATTCATAAGAAAGAAAGAAAGAAGACGCACATATTAACATAATGCTTAGTAATATTAATTAACATATGTAATTAATTAACATATATATTAATTAACATAATATTAATATAATACTTAGTTGAGCTTCTAAATAAAATAAATAACATAAATAAATAAAATGAAGACTTTGCTGTCAAACATTTCAATCAACTATAGTAGTTACAAGTGGCAAATGTTTCTAATATCTCCAAATTTTCCGGAATTTCTCGAAAATTCCTGAGTTTTCCGATTCCCTGAAAGAAAATCGGGTCCTATGAGATCTTCTTGAAATTGACAATCGTGAATAGACAAACAAGAACACGAACTCCAAATCGTCAGTTTTCTTTAATCTTAATTTTTTGAAGATTTCGGAAAATCCAATTTTCTTCTGGGAAAATTTGAGGATACGGGAAATAGTGCAAGCAACAACAAACATCAGCAGTATCAAACAAGTCCTTCCAAAATCCCGTAATTTTCCAGGAATTCCTTGAGAATTCCTGAATTTTCCAATTCCCTGAAGGAGTCGGATTTTCCAAAATCTCCTCGAAAATTAACCTACGTAAATACTTAAACGCTTACACGAAATACTAGTCGTTAATTTTTTGTTTTATTTTTATTTTTGAAGAAGTTTTTGTTAAACCAATTTTCTTTAAATGAAATTCGAGGATACTGGAAACACTGCAAGCAACAACAAACATCAACAGTATTAAACGTGCTTCCAATATCCCCGAATTTTTCGAGAATTCTCGGAATTTCCCGAAAATTCTCGAACTTTCCGATTCCCTGAATGAAAATCGCGCTCTCTGAAATCTCCTCGAAATTTAATGCGCGTAAATGCTCAAACATTAACAAGAACTACAGAAGTTAATTTTCTTTAATGTTAATTTTTGGGGAGAGTTCAGATAATTTAATTTTCTAATGGGAAAATTCAAGGATTCGGGAAGTACTGCAAGCAATAACAAACGTCAACAGTATCAAACAAGTACTTCTAATATCCCCAAATTTTCCGGGATTTCCCAGAATTCTTCGAACTTTTCCTCAAAAATTCCCGAATTTTTTAATTTCCCAAATGAGAATGAGGTTCTCCTAAATCTTCCCAAAAATAACATTCATTATTCCTCAAACGTTAACACGAACTACAAAAAGTAAAATTTTCTCTTCAATTCTAATTTTCAGGAAAATTTAGGATAATCCGTTTTTCTATTGGGGAAATTTCGGGAAACTAGAAACATTTTAAGCAACAATGAAAACCACTACAAAAAACAAATAATTCATCATAAGGGTTTTCCGTGGCGAAAAGATTTTTAAAGTAAATTTTCCCCGTTTCTTTATTGTATTTTTGCATCCCAAAGATTGAAATTTTCCTTTATTCTGATCTTGTTTGATCTACTGCTAACAACTCACTGCAGCAACAAGCCGCCTGAGACCAACAGAGCTACGCATACTCCTCCATCCTAAGTCTTAGAGACTTAGTCTTCTTTACATTAGTTTTCAAACCTACTCTTGCACCCTGAACTCGATAAACCTCTAAAAATTCACCTCAAAGCATATAGAATGCCTAAATTCGTATTCAGTGCAGTCCAGCTTAATTTTTCATTTAATATGAAACCAGCTACTAGCCTCATTTCCTACCTTAACCTAAGCAGCAATATTATTCTCGTATATTTCACTAATCACTTTGATGTATTTATCTGGTATGCAATACAAGGATAGGACCTTCGCTAAAGCTTTTCTATCAGCTAAATCAAACGCTTGCTCATGATCTATAAATCTGGGAACTAAGTGGGCGTGATGACTCGGAAACTTCTCAGTTATTAATTTAAGAGTGGAAATTTGGTCAACACATCCCTTCCCTTCCTAAAACCACATTATTCCTTGCTAATGCCTTTATAATTATCATACTCACTCTTATCACCTTTCTTATAGAGGGTTTTAATTAGGGTTTTTCCTAAACTCGGTAGGTACTTCCCCTTTTCAAAAATCATATTCATAATCTTCAGTAAATTATGTCCAACTTTATAATCACCATATCTAAAAAACTCATTTACCACCCTATCAGCACCCAGAGCCCTATTACTTTTTAATCCTTTTAGTACTGTCCCTAATTCTTCCTCTCAAAATAAATCTTCCTTCAAATGGTGTCATAAACTTTTTGACTCTTTTCTCTATCTTTTCCTGTAACTCTGTCACGAACATATTTTCAAAATGTTTTGCCCATCTCTATCTAAATCTTTCCTTATTATGAATTGTGGCCCCGTTCCTCTCTTTAACTGGGACAAGTCCAGATTAACTCTGTGGCTGTCCGGCCTCTTTTGCGCCTGGGACAAAATCTTGATTAGGACTCCCCCTCTCTTTTCTCCTAAAAATTTTCTGGCCAAATTTTACCAAACTATTTATTTATTAACAAAACTTGTCATTTATTTAAATCCGGCTTTTGTTACTTTATATGGGATCAAGGCCGTACCCATTATTTTTTTCTTTAGGTGGGGGTGGGGGGTACTCAGAGATTTTTGTAACGTTCTTTTTTGATCCATTTTTGTAACGTTCTCACGAGTCAGACAAACATTTCGGGGGGGGGGGGGTTCAAGCCCCCCTAACCGCCCCTGGATACGGCCTTGTATGGGATAAGATACGGGAAAAATGAAAATTTCGGATTTAATTTGCTTATACTTATTGCCAACTGTGCCCTCTACTTTACTTTAATAAAAATAAAATTTCAAAAATTGCAAAATAATTATAAATGTTAGATTATTTATTTGAAATTTTGCGCCCGGGGCAAGTGTCCCTTCTGGCCCCCTCCGTAAAACCGGCTCTGGATTGACTATATCCTCTCAGTTTATTAACACGTCTGTACAATATTTTGCTTTTCTGGCGTCTGGCTGCATCTTCCATTTCTTGAGCAATTTTTTTATAGCCTCCACTTCACACCTCCTTAATTCATATCTTAATCCTCTTCCATTTTCTTTACATTCCTCTTATTTTCATTTGGTATATCACTCAAACAATTCTTCTTTGATTTTCAACAGTAGTTGAAAGAAGCAAGTTTCAATTCTGATGAAGTTGATTAACAAAAGAATGTTGGTCATTTTTTTAATTCCTTCTGATTGCGTAAATTTTACATTGTTTAAATCTAGGAAAAAGTGTTACGACTCTCATTATACAGTCCTTTTATTATTGAGATCATATTAATAAGGTGACTTCTGCTTCGACGAAATTGAAGTGAAGCCAACTTCGTTTCAACCCTTGTTGCTAAATAAGCTAGGAAGGGTTTAGAACTGTCTTAATGGATTGTTGTATTGCTGAATCTTTTTTTAAAATTAGTTTTTATTAAACTAATTTAATTTAACTAATTAGTTTTTGATTAAACAGGTTTTCGAATTTTGTAAATTTAAGCTAATTAAAAAAATGTGAATTTTTTTTGCCAGAAAATAGACCACGGGTGCGTGTTTATTAGTTTTTTTGGTTTTTTTTGGCTCGAGGGGGCCGCATCGAACCAATGGTCCTAGAAGGTCCAAAAAGGGCTCGTTTGAACGGAAATTAGAAATTTTAAGTGACCAAAAAAATTGGAGGGCAACTAGCCTCCCTCCCACACCTTTTCTTTCCCCAAAGCCATTTGCTCATATTTTGGGACAGCCATTTTTTTCCAGCATAGTTGAAAGGCCAAATAATCATGCATATGGGGATGACATTAGTTGGAAAATGTTTCCCAGAAATCCCCCTACTTCCAGTGGAAAATTCCCCCCGCGGATAATTTTTCTTGCGGAATTATTTATTATTATTTATTGTGACAAGCCTATGGCTTTCTCCTGTATTGAATAAAATAAATAATTGTTTTAATTAGTTTTGATTAAACTAATTTAATTTAACTAATTAGTTTTGATTATCAGATTTTTGAATTTTGTAAATTTAAGCTAGATTTCGCAATTTGGAAACTAAAAATTAGATTCTACCACGTTTTACATGGAAAACACCTTATATTATTATATAATAACCGTATTATTATATATTTTATAATTCTATTATTATTAATATTATAATTGCGACAGCCTATGGCTTATTATTTATTATTACTTATTGTGACAAGCCTATGGCTTTCTCTTGTATTGAATAAAATAAATAATTGTATTATAATATATTATAAGATATATTTTTATACATAATAATTGGCTGTGTCTGTAGACTCAGTTCTGGTATAATCGGGCATAGAATGGACACTCTAAATTATCCTATAAAGCATGTCTTTCTCGTAATGCAGTAAGCAGGGTCCAGTAAATTTCGATGGATTTTACATCTGCTTTTGATAAGTCTACCCTGTTTTGTTTCAGGGCTTGAAAATCGATTTGTTCGACTTTTATCGTGGGAGGAGGGGACTGTGAAATTTGTGGCTGGGTGAAAATTTATCCTTCACTTTGTAGATGAGTCTATTGTATTTTGGTAATAAAATAATTTTTCAAGCTTAGGGTTTGTTTTAATGTCCGTCTTAAAAAACTTGCTGCTAGTTGTTTTAAATTCAAAACAATTATTCTTTTTAAATAAAAACTAAGAATAGAATAATAAAAAAATAAATGAATAGAATAAACATAACTATGAAAAGTGCCCTGAAGTTCATCACTGCTCTAAAAAACCTCCACTATTTCGTAGGATATTCATCATCCACCTTCACTGCTGTTATCACCAATTGTCTGTAACCTATTGGGACGTAATTGCTAATTAAAAAAAACGCTATTTATGCCTCACAGAAACGTACAAAATTGGGCGGGATAATAACAAAATTGGAATATCAAACGAAACTAATATTTAAATATAAATTTAAATACAGACTTGAAAACTGTTATAAAAATAAAATACAAAATTATAAAGCACTAAAGCCGTGCAGTGTTATTTCTTAAATGAAGAAATGTTTTTTTTTAATTTTCCGCTTAAAATCCATCAACGATTGTCCCCAGCAACGATTTGGATTGTTAGAGAAATTCACTAAACACTG
This sequence comes from Artemia sp. Qi Xiang Cuo, assembly GCF_049724085.1. Classification (NCBI taxonomy): domain Eukaryota; kingdom Metazoa; phylum Arthropoda; class Branchiopoda; order Anostraca; family Artemiidae; genus Artemia; species Artemia sp. Qi Xiang Cuo. The sequence goes on from NC_142803.1 coordinate 55,789,235, forward strand.
ATAATGCAGTTTTTGTTAGCTCACGGAAACACAATTGTGAGTAAAGTTGTTAGTTACATTTTTTTGGCACTTAAAATGCATTAAAAACCAGAGTTGCCACTGGTAAAAAATTTAATTATTAACATCTTGTGAAAAATAACTAAATGAGTGAAAAAAAATATACGTTAATTGACCATAGAAGGTAATAAAATTGCATCCTTAAAGGGCTCCCTCGTGGGCTGATATGCCGCGGTTGTTTATCCAAAATTTCAAATGCCTTTTTTTTTTCAGGGCCAGAGTGCGACATGTTAGAAGTATCTATGTAAACTATTTCATTTTCTATTTGTGGAAGTTAAATGGGCAAGAGAAAAAAATTCCAAGTGTTCTGCTCATAAGGTTTGATTATTTATTTGGCTATTATATATTTACTGAATAAACTGTTAATTATTTCGTTAATAATTTGTTGTGTATCTAGTCTTCTTTTAGTCCTTTTAGGCTATCAGTACTTGGGCTGAGGATGAGCAAGAGGTCATTGGCCATCCCTTAAATAATTGTTTATGCGTACAATTCTTGTCGTTTGAATGGTTTTAATCCTACGCACCGCTGCATGTGTCCTGATAAGAAGACATCATGAAGGGGGGGGGGTTCTCTCCTGGGAAACAAAAAGACATTAAAAAAATGTAACAAAATAGGAAAATGAGAAATACTCCCATTTAAATTCTGGTAAAAATAAAACTCTAGGTAGTCCTCCCCCCCCAGGGAAAACTTCCTGGTAGGGTTCTGGTAATTACCATACTGTCAAGACTTCTTATTTACTCCCGACGGGAATCAGACGATTAACTGTCTTGGGTGGTATCAAACGAATAACCTTTGAAACCTACTTAGTTCTTTCAGCTTCTAACTTCTCTGGAAATCTTCAGATTTCCATTTGATTAGTTTACTTGGATGTTTTCCCCAATTTTGCGTTATCGAGCGGATTATACCGAAGACTGGCAGGATCAATACAAGATACTAGGGTATATAGGAGTGCTGTTATTGATGTTAAAAGTAAAGATCACCATCTAGTAGTGTCAAGGGTTAATTTAAAGCTGAAATATCGGAAGTATAGCTACCTCCCGGGAAGTTATGATGTTAGTAGACTCCAGGATGAGAATTTGGGAGAAACTTTCCAGGAACAGTTGAGTACTAAACTCGAGAGTTTAAAATTTGATAATATGGAAGGTGGTTGGAATGATTTTAGAAAAATAATTTGTGAAGTTGCTGAAGGTGTATTAGGGAAGAGGGCTAGAACTGCAGCTAAGAATATTAGTGATTTAAAAAAAGCTTTATCTTTAATAGAAAGGAGAAAGGACTTGTACAAGAATTATCTCAGTGATAGATCGTAAGAAAACAACAAAAATGTAAAGAAAGTGGAGAAAGCATTAAAATATGAACTAAGGAGGTGTGAGGTCGAGGCAATGGATAAAATTGCCGAGGATCTGGAAGATGCAGCTAGACGGTATAATAGCAAAATATTGTACTAGCATTTTAACAAATTGAGAGGGAGCAGTCTATCTGAACTTGGCCCAGTTAAAGATAGGAATGGGGTCGCAATTAGTAATAAGGAAAAAACTAAAGAGAGATGGGCCGAACATTTTGAGAACTTGCTTAACCGAGATAGAGTTGCAGGAAAAAATATAGAGGAAAATGAAAAAGTTTGTGATACCTTGGATGTGAAGGAAGATTTGTTTTGCGAGGAGGAATAAGCAACAGTACTAAAAGGATTAAAAAATAATAAGGCTCCAGGTGCTGGTAGAGGGGTAAATGCGTTTCTTAAATATGGTGGCTCTGAGGTTAGAAATAAGTTATTAAAGATTATGAATATGATTTTTGAAAAAGGAGAAGTACCTAAGGATTTTCGGAAAACCTTAATTAAGCCACTTTTTAAGAAAGGTGATAAAAGTGAGTGTGGTAATTATCGAGGCATTTGTCTGGTCTCTTTAGGTAGCAAATTACTTAGTAATATGATACTTTTTAGACTGAGAGATGCCGTAGACAAAGTTTTAAGAGAAGAGCAGTGCGGTTTTAGAAAAGGTAGAGGATGTGTCGACCAAATTATCGAGGCATTAGTCTGGTCTCTGTAGGTAGTAAATTACTTAGTAATATGATACTTTTTAGACTGAGAGATGCCGTCGCAATTACACTGCAATTGTACGAGAATAACACTGCTGCGGTTAAGGTGGGAAATGAGTTTAGCAGCTGGTTTTGTATTAAATCAGGAGCTAAGCAGGGTTCTATCCCCCTTTATATGGATTATTTTGATGGACTTTGTTTTAAGGAGCACAGGAAAGGCAATGGGAGACCACGGAATCAAATGGGGAGGAAAAAGTCTCCTGGACTTGGATTATGCTGATGATTTAAGCATCCCAGATGAAAGTGTGAGCAAAAGGAATGAAGTTTTAGAGGTTTTGCGAGTTCAGGGTGCTAGAATTGGTTTGAAAATTAATGTTAGGAAGACTAAGTCACTAAGGCTAGGAATAAGTGAAGATGAAAAGGTGACGTTGGGTAATGAAAAGATTAATCAGGTGGGTAGCTTCACTTACCTTAGTAGTATTATTAGTAAAGATGGTGGGAGCAGTGAAGATGTTAAAAATAGAATAGCCAAGGCTCGGGGTGATTTTTCACTATTAAAAAAAAAGTCTGGAAGAATAGGAAGATAAGTCTGCAAACCAAGATTAGAATATTAGAAACTACAGTGATGACAGTGGTCAAATATGGCTCTGAAGCAAGGACGCTCCGAAAAGCGGATGAAGATTTGCTAGATATTTTCCAGAGAAATTGCTTAAGGATTGTTCTGGGTACCCGGCTGATTGACCGTATTTCAAACAATAGGCTATACGAAAAATGTGGTTCGATACCACTCTCTAGGTCTATAACGTAAGAAATATCAAGGTGGTTAAAGTGCACCTTGTAAATGAAGGATGGACGAGTGCCAAAAGTTGCTCTTTTCGGCCAACCATCTAATGCAAAACAAACAACCGTTTGCCTACATTTGGGGTGAGATGATATTAAAAACAAATATTCCTTAGACATGGGACCCTCTTGGGCGGGTATAAAAAGGAAGGCTTTGAATAAATTGGGGTGGAGGAGGAGCGTGCGTAGCTGTGTTGGCCTCAGGCGGCTTGGTGCTGCGGTATTTTGGTGCTGCGGTATTGCGGTATCAGGTGGCTCAGGCAGCTTATTTTGTGAATAAGCTTTTGCGGGTTATTGTTTACTTTCGAATGTTACTTACTCAAGAAGTCCTTAGGCCTGCCCGTCTATCACAGTATATAAATTATAGGCAGTATGATCTTTCCTTATCTCACCCATTATGAAAACCCGGACCGAAGTGCGAGTGCTCCAGAGAACGTATAAACATAAGCGACATTAGAACTTTTCACGGGTAGACAAGTCAGATTTCTCTTGAACGCGAAACTTGGCTTCAATGTTGGAACACTAAATTTTGAAGAAAATAATTTTAAATTAACTTATTCCAATACATACATGAAAATCGGTAGTTAGTAGTGCAATGTTATTATTAGATGTTTTTAGGAATTAAAAATAGGTTTCTAAGTCTCAAGTTGGTTTCAAAGGCATTTTGAGAAAGTTTCTCCCAAAATACGTGTTCCAGGGTAATTGGACCGCATATGGCAGATCAAATGAGAGGAGCTGTTTGTACGCGCTAATGCAAGAATAAGTGGTTGGAGCTGTTTGTTCGCACCGAGAATGAAGAGCCAGAAATTATCTGCGGTAAACTTACTGCTATATCTTTATACTGTGTCGTCTATTAACAAATTTTCCCTTTATAACCCCCCTCCCCCCTTATTACCTTACTCCAAAATAAATTTCTCTGTATGCGGCTGGTGCATGACAATTAAAAGAAGATATAACTGGTAAATTTGTAATCCATTCATTCGAAAAATAGCATCGGTATAGGATTTCTGTATATGTATTTACAATCTTATAAGTACCAAGGGCAGTACCTATGTACCTATGGTAAAAATATAATGCTCGAAAATTAGTCAAAATCAGTTTATGTCTAAGTTTAAATGTACAGCCGGTTCTTGATTAAACCATGCAGCATGCACGCCATCTCTCTATTCAGCTCTTGATTTTTAATTTAAACAGACATAATCATTATTTGAGTTAAATATTAACATTAAAATACAACAGCAAAATTAAAATCGAGTGATTAGCAAGCTAGACTTGAAATCCTGGGCCCCTAAGGACAGGGGTTCGAGGCCTAGTGGTGCTGGTTATTTAGTCTGGAACGAGGTTCAGTCGAGTTACTTTGTAAGCTCAGCCAAAGTCAAGGCCTTACCCAGGATATTTTTTTTTTCAGAAGGGGTTTTACTCAAAAAATTTTTTTTTGCGGGGGGGGGGGGTACACAAAAAAACTAAAAAAACGCATACAAAATTTGTTTAAGTCCATTATTTTACTTTTTACGAGTCAGGTAAACATTTCGGGGGGGGGGGGTGTTCAAACCCCCTAACCTTCCCTCCCCCCTGGACACGGCCTTGGTTAAAGTTGACCCAGCTGTAAATGGTTACCTGGAGAAATCTGGGGAAGATAAACAGGAATAGTTTGTGAAAGCATAGATTGGCTGACCGACAACCCCACATTACACTTCCTGGCTGAAGCGCTGTCAAACACTTCCAGGTTTAAGGGCCATGAAATGGAGATCAGCACTGCCGTGTTGATACTGCTGTGAAGTCTCCAGTGCCGTACAAGGATAATATTCAAGAGGCTTCTACTAAAACTGCGAAGAATGTGAAACACGCATTTGAGGAACTTGAGCGTTTTCCCGACATTTACAGGTCTATTTCAAAAGCGTTTGCGGCACTAAAAGTACCAGATCAAGCTGCTGCGCTGCCCGGTTCACAGTCTGCTCTATTTGCACGAATTTCCGCTACAGAACACGAGTTAGAGAAAACTAGAGAATATATAGTTACAGAGATAACTCGTCAGGTTTCTGCCAAGTGTGGCTCGAATGCGAAATCTGGTCTTAAAGATACAGCTGAGACTATAATTAGCAAGTGATATAGGTCTGTGTCACTAGAATTCAACCCCATATTAGACCGTATCGAGCGTGAGTTGAAAATATATAGAATGCAAACCCGTAATTTGGAGAATCGAATTGAAATAATCGAAGTCAAGCTAGACGATATTGATCAAGAAAATATGTTGGACAGTCTTGTTTTCAAGGGTCTGAAGCAAAAGCCAGGAGTTGACCTTAAAATGACCATGCTCAGTGTCCTTTCGATACGGATGGGTGTTACTGGTATATCTTCTGGTGAATTATCAAGTGTTTTCCGACTTAGAATAAATGGGTCTCATACCACCAGTGACAAAGTTGCCCCAGTTTTAGTGCGATTTGTTAGTAAAGAAGTTGCTCGAAAAGTGTTCTTACAGAAGTCTAAACTAGCTGGGTCTGGAATCTTTGTGTCGGAATCCCTTACAAAGCGACGTCGCGACCTGCTAAATGCCGCAAGGGATCGCTTTGGTGTTAAAAATGTATGGATCGACCGGGGCAACATACTAGTGAAGCTACCTGGTGAACCGTCTGCCCGGAAAATAAGATCCCTTGCTGAATGCGTTTGAATTCGTGTTTGTGTTGTTTTTTATCATTTTTTCTTCTCTGTACAGCTTTGTTGCCCTTTTTCTTTCTTTTTCGTGATTTGGGCACTGTTATCATTGTTAACAAAAACTGTTTTGGTCTCCTGATAATTTTGTTATTTCTTTTAATTTTCTTTTGAGGGATCTGTTTTGTTTCGTTTTTGGTTTTAGTCTTTCTATTATTATTTGCAAAAAAATGTCTTGGTCTCCTATTTTTTATTTATTACTTTTTTTTTATTTTTTTTTAATTCATAGAGATATGTTATATGTTTATTTATTTACTTTCGTTGGTTCTTCACTTGATGATTTAATGAGTCAACCTTTTCGTCTAGAAGAGGTTTTATCGGCACCAATAGCAAGAGATGTTGAACCGTGTATGAACCAAGTTAGATTTCAACACTTAAAAAATAGCGCTTATGTCCAAAGATTGAAGTTATACCCCGGGGAAGCCGATTCGTTGCGTTTATGTGCCTGGAATTGTCACCTCACTACTGGTTATGAAGATGTGTTGCAATTTCTTTCTGATTCTCAAGGAAAAATTAGTTTTATTGGTATATCTGAAAGTTTTTTTTAGTCAGGAACACTCTTTCTCGCTGTATCTTTTTCCAGATTATAATTTGGAGGCTAAAAACCGGACGTCACTTCACAGAGGGGGAATTGTATCTTTGATTTCAAAGTCATTGATATACCAAGTAAGAAATGATATTTATGTTTGGACAGAGGGTAAGTTTCAACGTTTGAGCATAGATTCAAATTTGGTTAGTAGTAAATTATTGATTAGTATTGTGCATGAGCCACCGAGCGCAAGCTGGGAAGATTTTGAGCGTGGATTTGATCAACTTACGCGTGCGGTGTCTTGGACAGGTTTAGATTTTATTTGTATGGGTGATTTTAACTTTGATCTGCTATCGCTGAATGGAGTGAATCTTGATTTTTTTAATTTGATGGTTGCTAATGATCTTTTTCCCCTAGCTAATATTCCAACACGGGTTACGAGTCATTCAGCTACTCTCATTGACAATATTTTTGTTGGTTCGAAGTATCTGGACCGTAGTTATGCTGATGTGGTTCTGTACCCTTGTTCTGACCATTTTCCAGTTCTCGGAACGGTACCTTGTGTCCGCATAAAAAGAAATGAAAGAAAAAAAAAGTGAAGACTCGGTCGTTAAAAAAAGAGAACTTACAGAAGCTTGGTGATGAGTTAAGCAGCACTGATCTTAGCGAGATTTTGGAGATAAGAGATGACGGTTCTGGGGCATTTGATTGCATGATGGGGATCATACAGCCAATTTATGACAAGACTTGCCCAGTTAAATTTGTGAAACCGCATAAGGATCAACCCAGGAAGCCTTGGATAACTACAGAAATTCTTGAAACGTCAGATTTAAGAAATCAAGTGTATGCAGATTATTTAAATAGTAAGTGTGTCAAGAAATTGGAAGAGTTTAAAATAATACGCAATAAAGGGAACTCAATGAGAAGAAAAGCTAAAAAAGAATATTTTGCTAACCAACTGAGTTTAAATAAGGATAATGCGAGAGGAATTTGGAAGGTTATAAATGACCTATTGGGAAAGAGGAAAGAAGCTCCACCCAATTCGCTGCTGATTCAAGGAGAAGCAGTGAGTGATGAAACGATTATTACTAATAAATTTGTTGAGTTCTTTTCAAGTATTGGTCAAAATGTGCAGGCTGAAGGGTTAGTGAATTTTATTAATGATTCCTTGGAGGACGAAATTTTGGATGAAAGAGGAATTAGAAATGAAATTGAATTTCAACCGTGTACTCGAGATGAAATTCTGAAGGGTGTGAAAACAATCAAATCGAATTCCGCAGGGACAGATGGAATTAATTTGAAGGCTTTTAAATCAGTGATGTGTTATTTAATACCATGTCTCGTCCACATAACCAATCTTTTCCTGGAAACTGGGGTATTCCCCGATGCGCTTAAAAGGGCAAAAGTCATCCCTCTCCATAAAGGTGGGTCTAAACTAGATATCGAAAATTATAGACCTATATCAATCCTTCCCCTGTTTTCAAAAATATTTGAAAAAATTGTGCATAAAAGGCTATATGATTACCTTACGAAAACGGGGATGTTAAGTGAAACCCAGTTCGGCCTTAGGAAATGTCACTCGACGTCGGACGCCGTGCATTCCCTCTGTGATACTGTAAATAGATGCTTTGAACGTGGTGAAATCCCTTTGACTGTTTTTATTGATTTTAGAAAGGCGTTTGATACAGTAGATTTTAAAATTTTACTCAAACGTCTACAGTCCCTTGGAGTTCGTGGTAATTATCTGAAATGGTTTGATAGTTTTTTAAGTGTAAGATCGATTCAAGTTGTTTTAAATGATGCATTTTCTTCTGCCTATCAAGTTAAGTGTGGTGTACCTCAGGGATCTTTCTTGGGACCACTTCTGTACCTTGTGTATGTTGATTCAATGCGTTTTTACTTACCGGAGTGTTTTATCACGACTTTCGCGGATGATACTGCTTTAACTATGTCTAGTCGAATGATTGATGATCTATTGTTGAATGTAAATCGGGTTTTAAAGTCATTTTATGTATTTACAAGTTTCAGCCTTTTGTCAGTGAATGTTAAAAAAACTAATTTTATGATTTTTAGGAGAGTTGGTAAGCCTCCAAGTGTTGATGGAGAGATATATTTTAATGGTAAGCCTTTGTCACAGGTGCATGAGGTGCGTTATTTGGGCTTCCAGCTTGATTGTAATTTGTCTTGGAAGCACCAGAGTGATCTTGTTGCAGCTAAAGTTGCTAGAGGTCTGGGAATTTTGCGTCGTTTGAAGCATTTTTTACCATTATCGGTTCTTTTATTATTGTATCACAGTATTATTGCGCCTTATATTTCTTATGGTTGTGTCATTTGGTCTAGCAATTTTTATGCAAATTTCAAAAGAGTGCAGATTTTACAAAATAAAACAGTACGTCTTGGGAATTATATAGAAAATGTGAATGATACCGCGTCATGTTTTAAAAAATTAAGAGTGCTTAACATTGGTCAGATTCGCGATTACCAAGCTGTTATTTTTGCCTATAGATGTTGGAATGATGTATGTCCTCCAGTTTTTACAAATTTTGTTCGCGTAAATAGTTCACTCCACAGGTATGCGACTAGAGAGGCGGAAAATTTTACGGTTGAGTATCGAGACACCACACGTGCAGGTTTCGGAATTCGGTACTTGGCTCCGGCTATTTGAAGTGATATCCCAGTTGGCGTTTGAGAAGCTGAACACATTGGGTCGTTTAAAGTAAAAATAAAAAAAACATTTATTGGGAGAGGGGAGATAATTTATTATTATTGTCATTATTAATGTCTTAGTTTTTTTCCATAGTTTTTGGTATTATTGTTTAATTGAGTGTTCAGTTTTTTTTTTTTTTTTTATTTATTTATTTTTTTTTTTTAAATTGAGATTTGTAAAAGGTTGAGAATTAGAGGATTGCAGCCGTCCTTCATCAGGCTTTTTGAGCCTTCCCCGGGCGGTTGCTTGTATATAGTTTATTTTGTAATTAGTAGTAAATAAAGCAAGTCAAGTCAAGTTCTCATTCTGATATTGACTTAACATAGGATAAACATCCTTTTTTACAGCATATACGCGTATACACTAGCTTGTTAACTTCTGAAAATCAGTGCTTCCTCACGAGCGTTAACGCACAATATAACACGTAATTTTTGTTAGTGTTAATTCTCGGAGAACCCATACTTCTTTCGGGGAGGCCGGAGAATTTTCGGAGACTGTGAAAGTGCTGCCGAGAAAACGCTGCCAGAATGGAATAAATAAAATCATTTAAGACATTAGGTCATTCAATTTAGACATTTTCTGAATTACGATCTTAATCTTTCAAGATTTTTTTTAAGATTTTGATCTTTTTAAAATCATTAAATTAAGATTCTTAACAAGAAAAGTTAATTTACGTTGTTACGCGGAAGAGGAAATTAAAGAATGGTTGCAGCAATAGCTGCAACCTAGGGAAGAGCGAGAACCAATTGCGACTGAAGGTTCCAAAATGCGTTTTCTAAGAAACTGCCTCATGGGAAATAATTTCTGATGAATATAATAGCTATTTGATTCAGAAATAATAACTATTGTTCATTCTAAGCTCATCAACAATTTGCAATTATGATTTTTTTAATTAAAAAAAAGAACTTGAAATTTAAAAAAAATGAAATTCTTTAAATAGGGGTTTGGAGGAATATTCATTCAACACATTATAGTCAAATCTAACTAAAAACGATTTGACGAATTACATCTGAAACATCATTTGAAAACCCCTACTATGGAGGCATACAGCCTTCCATCTTGAAAAACAAGGAAAATCTCTATTTTTCCTTAGCAGCAATAATGTGTTTCCCTTCTTTCTTCCCGACAGCGCTAGCAGGTTATTTGACGCTTACAGAGAGATAGATAATGTCTCATTCGAAAGCTAATGCTCATATCCACGTGCTTTTTATTAAAAGAAATAATGAAACAAAACTAAAAACAGTCGATGATATTCATGTACGCCCTTTACTCAACGCTGTGCTTTGTGGCCATTTTGATGTTTCACAGGCAGCGCAGTAGTGCTTCCTAAGTTAAGAGCGAAGTGGGTATGCTGCTTTGACAGATATGGCAGACACTATATGCCAGAATTGCACTGTGCTGCCTGCTATGGCAGGCTTGATGTGTCATTTATTTATCTCGCATGGCACCAAAATAAATGCTATAGGTTATAACATACTACGCCTTTACTTTAGGCTGTAATTGGCAACCATTTTGATGTGGTTGAACATCTTCTAACAAACAGAGCAAATCCTAGATTTTTCTTCCACAAATCCAGACCATCAATGAATTTAACAATCACAGATGGCCAAACAGCTTTACATCGCGCAGGTCAAGTAGGTCGGATGCAGGTCAAAATGACTGATATAGATAGTAGCAATAAAACAGCTTCAGCAATTGCTGTTGAAGCCAGCGACTTTAATTTGGTCAATATTGGGAAACTGGAGCAAATCGAAAATATATTGAGAATGACAAACTTATTGAATAGTCTAAACAGCAAACTCAATTTAATGTCAAATGAAATAAATACAAGAGTTTTTCGACTGAAAGTAAGGAGCAACATCAAAATCTAAAACTAGCAGAAATTATTTCGTATGTGAGAGGGGCTGCACCTTCGTCATCCCACGGCCTTTACGCTTTTGTCTTAAAGTTCTTTAAAAATACATTTCATTCAAATTTAACAGCCCTTGTGTTTGAGCAGTCTTTCTTAAGAATTGTGACAAAAATCAAAATTTAGCGCAAAGAACAAGGAATTTTCCGCGTGGGAATTAAAATCATTCTTAGACTGCAAAAAAAAGTCTTTATTTCTGACCTTAAAAGTTTCCTAATCTGTCAAAGATTACTAAATGTGTCTTAGATTGTTTATTAATCTGTAGAAAAAGTTTCTGGATGAAGATCCATTTGAAATTGGAGGTGGATATATATAGTCAAATCTTTCCCGTAAAAAAGATAAATAAAATAAAAAAAAAAAATAGCGCCTTAAGGACGACACGTTCTTAAAAAAACTTTACTGAGATTTTGCTGCAAAAATTTACTTTTTGAATATTATCTCTTATTTCTTATCTTATTTCTTAAAGATTTTAAGCAATAAAATCAACTATATATTGTGAGGGATGGCACTCCACTCTTTTAGGTTAAAGTTCAACGTTGAGTCTAAGTTAGGTTATGAGTTTAAGTTGAATTAAAGTTCAACGTTTGGTAAAGATTTACGTTGAGAACGTAAGGTATCTATAATATTTCGAAGAGACTTTGGTTTACTTAAATCATTCATTTCGATATCGTATAACCACCGTGTGGGCCTCAATTTAACATCTCAGTCTCGGACACATTAATTGTGTTGCGCAGCAACACTACTACTTTGGCAGCTGTTTTTATGCTCGTGATTAGCAGTCTGTAACTCTGAAGTGGTAAGAGGTACAAACTAGAAAATTTTCCTGAGTATGGGAATCGTAAATTTTTTCTGGATGTTCAGTCGGACTCAGAAACACCTACCACAGATTGGTAGCCGCCAACTTCCGTCTCAGACTAAAAGCTCAACTGTCAGAGCGACGCCAACCGAAGTTAGAGTTAGGTGTTCAGAAACTCAATTCGGACGGAATCCGGCAAAAGTACTTGGTTGAAATAAAAAAAGATTAGATTGCCTGAATACTCTCGACGACCCAGATACTCTCTGGCAAGCTTACAAGAGCAACACACTAGAAGTTGTCCTCGGTACCATTGGGTGCAAGATACACTCACAGGAAGCACCTTGCACCGTGGCTTTCACAGGAAGCACCAGCAGATCCTTGAACAGCGCAGGAAAGTCCAGCTGACTGGTGATATGCCCACATACAGACGGATAAACCGGATCAGGAACAAACTTATTCACCGTGACAAGCAACAATTTGTTGATTAAAAGGCTGATTAACTGGAAGAAACTGCTGGCAAAGGTGACGTTATGTCCCTGTTCAAGCATGTCGGAGACCTGAGCGAAGGGAACCCTCCAAAAATAGGAGCAGTCAGATCTAAATCTGTTGAAATGCTTGAACATGAGAGCGCACAACTAGAAAGATGGAAGGAGCACTTTGCAAAGCTGTTGGACGCTGAAAGAGTGGATGTCGATCCTGACCTGCTGTCACCCGCTGAGCAAACCCTGCGCGACAATCTTTCAGAGCCTGATCTCTCTTCAGTAGAAGAGATACAGAAAACTATGCGGAGGAAGAAAAACAACAAGGCGTCTGGAATCTGTGGGATCACCGTCAAGCTGCTGAAATTCGGAGGACCAGTAATGCTTCTTTAACTGCACGTGCTTTTCTCCCTTGTCTGAACCGAAATAACACCACAAGAATGGAAAGAAGGACTAATCCTTCTTCTCTGGAAGCATAAAAGCAGCAAAAGCGATTGTTCCAGTTACAGAGGAATTACCCTTCTATCAGTCCCCGGTAAATTGTTTGCCATGACTTTACTGGACAGAAGCACCCGATACCTCCGAAAATGAAACTGGATTCAGCATGCGGGTTTCATACCTAACAGGTCCATGACTGAGCAGATCTTCACCATCCGTCAGGTTGTAGAAAAAGCCCGCGAGTTCCGACGTATAGCATAAATTGCCTTTGTCGACTTCAAAGCAGCCTTTGATTCGGTTGACTGTAATTCTGTCTGGCAGAGACTTGAACGAACAGGATTCCCTGACAAGTATTGCCATCTTTTCAAGGCCATCTTTGAGCTTTATACTGATGCAAAAAGCTCCGTCCAGATAAATGGTCGTCCTAGCCCAGCATCCCAAATAAATACTGGTGTAAGACAAGGATGTGCTGCCGCCTCTGAAATTTTTAACACCATCATCGATTACTCTATGGACCTAACAAAACACTGTCTCAACTTTGGACTGCAGTTTGGCGACCGAGTCCTAAGTGATTGTGAATTGTGACTTCATGGATGATATCACTTTGGTATGCACCTCTGCAGCTGAACTCGAAGAAACCCTCACAACACCGTCGGAAGAAGCATCTAAAGTGAGCCTGAAAATCAGCTGGCAAAAGACTAAAATAATGATCATCCATCCGGAAGACGCAACCTCGAACTCACCTACATTCAACATATTAGGACATACCGTTAAAGTTGTGAAATCATTCACGTATCTTGGCTTCGTCATCACGGACAGTGGATCTATCGAAACTGAATCTCAGTCCCGTGTTGCGAAAGCCTCCTCAATCATGACCCGACTCTCTCACCCCGTCTGATCGAAGCCCGGTATTATCCGTAGAACAAAGATGAGTATTTACAACACCACTGTAAACCAAGTTCTTTTCTTTGGTGCTGAGACCTGGCCTGCTGCCGTTTCGGTCCGAAACGCTATAGATGTGGCTAGTGTTGTAAAATTACCGTAAAATAAAAACTTGGTAAGTAAAATCGGTAAAATAAGGTAAAATAGGTAAAATAAGATGCTCCCTAGGAAATACAGGGTAAAATTGGTGTTTTAGAGTTGACCTGTAGGTACAAGACCAGTTGAGTATTTTTAAGCATCACTTATAGCTTTTAATGAAATTTCTTAACGATTCCGATTTTCCTAGGCTTAAAAAAGGTGATGCCCCTTCATCTAGAGACTTTATTTAGCTGTCTAGTTTATCCCTTTGGTAATCTTGTGCCTAGAGTAATACCACAGCAATTGGAAAATGCCTGATTCCGGAAGACTGTTTTGTATATATATATATATATATATATATATATATATATATATATATATATATATATATATATATATATATAAATAAAATCTACCATTTTTTTTGGAGTAAAATCATAGTTGCCATTTTTGTTTGCATTTAAACCTATTAAATGTTACCCTAAGAGCCATGCATATTTAAATAACCGTGCTCAGCCACATTCTTTAATTAACTAAAGACTGGATCATACTAGCGGAAGATTGAGCCAATTTGAAGACATTCTTCAACAGAATCTGCTGGTAAATCTGGAAGATTCAGCCAATTTGAAGACAGTCATTTGAAGACATTCTTCAACAGAATCTGCTGGTAAATCTGCTGGTAAATCTGGAAGATTCAGCCAATTTGAAGACAGTCATTTTGAAGACATTCTTCAACAGAATCTGCTGGTAAATCTGGAAGATTCAGCCAATTTGAAGACAGTCATTTGAAGACATTCTTCAACAGAATCTGCTGGTAAATCTGCTGGTAAATCTGGAAGATTCAGCCAATTTGAAGACAGTCATTTTGAAGACATTCTTCAACAGAATCTGCTGGTAAATCTGCTGGTAAATCTGGAAGATTCAGCCAATTTGAAGACAGTCATTTGAAGACATTCTTCAACAGAATCTGCTGGTAAATCTGCTGGTAAATCTGGAAGATTCAGCCAATTTGAAGACAGTCATTTGAAGACATTCTTCAACAGAATCTGCTGGTAAATCTAGCTCCTCTCCTTCAATTTTAGATTCTGATTCAGGTGACCGTGCTTGTTCTGAAGCACACCCCCAACCCCCTAGACGAAAGTCCTGGATAAGGTCCTGTGGATTATTTATCAATTTCTATCTCCAGCCTCCCATTGTCTATCTTTGATCTAATTCTATATTTATTTGCAGATTCTTTCAAAACAACTGCTGAAACACAAGGGCCATTAAATTAGAATAAGAATTTCTTTTAGACAATGTAGTCAGTAACAAATCATTTGGTAGCAATTGGTTGAAAATCAGGATAAATCTTAGAAAATGGCACCTGAACTATAGATTTCCAATTGACTGAGCCCCCTCCAAAGCTTATTTGACCACCCATTCTGCATGAAGTACCTCTGGGAAAAAATAGATGATCAAATATGAACACATTGACACATTAACTATCACAACCGTGTTACTGAAGTATAAATTACATAATTTAAAAGTCAGGATAATAGTACCAAAATGGAATTTACTGATAAGGATTTAATACATTTTGAAAATCGATTAATAAACTTTTCCTAGGAAGCCTTTCACGTCGTTTTTTCATCACTGCCAGCTGTACACATAAGATATATAAGGATGTAGACGTAAAGTGATTTACAAGACATTAAGGTAACCCTAATTGGTAAGCAGGAGGGGGACAGTTCCCCCCGTCAATCAGAATCATTATTTTCCATTTTAATAATGACCTAAATATTATTGTCCAGAATGTAGAAACCCAGCAACCAGTGGGACATTTCAGTGCACTAAATGCAGCCAATCGTGGCACTCCAAATGTGCAAAGATTACTCTTGGTTTAAGAGAGAAGTTACAGAAAGGGCTTTGCTTAAACTGTGATTTTCCCACTTCCCCTTTGATTACAAGTGATGAAAAACTTTCTGGCAAAGTTACGCCAAAAGATAGCCCTAGATCTGTTGCGGAAAACACGCCTATAGTCACTCCCAGGTCCTCCAATCCCCAAGCAAAGACAATAGCTAGGCCCAGCATAAAGCAGAAAACTCCCTATGTAGATTGTGCAGAACATATACAAGAAATTTCAGCGTTAAGAAATAAATGCTCTACCCTTGAAAATGAACTTTCAGCCCGTGATTCTGTTATCGATAAGCTTGACAATGAAGGCAGGTTTGTTTCTGAGAAGCTTTCGATTGTTACACAAGAATGCCGTAAGCTAGACATTTTAGTCGACGAAAAAACAACAAAAAAAACAACAATCGATTCTCTGAAGATGCAGTTAAATCAGTTTCAAAACCGGTTTCCCCTGGATCAAATCCCAAGCAGCCATGAACTTGGTACCCAGCCAGCCTTCCAAAATAACCAATGCGAAGTGAATGCTGTAAGTGTGATGTCAGTTAAATCTGATACACCCCTTCCAAGTGTGGTGAATAATAATACTGACATAGCTGCAAGTGATGAGAATAATGCGATTCCAATTGACAACTTACAGGAAGAGGACTTACATATCATTTTCGAGAAAATAATCAAGCCACCATATAAAAGAGAGTGTTGGTTCTTTCAGAATGGTTTTTGTAAGAAGGGAGCTAGTTGCAAATTTGCTCATGAAAATAAAGTAACACCGGTAAACAAAGATACAGTTCGACCTCGCCCAGAACAGCCCAAGTCAAAAGGGGTGTTTAAATTTTTCGAAAAAGGAGCATGTAAATTTGGTATTCACTGCCGGTTCCTACATCTATGTTATAATTTCCTTGCTAAGTCATGTAGTAGTATTGAATGTGTCCTTGGCCATATAAAGATGTGCCCTCGTTTTAGATGCTTAGATGAAAATTGTAGACTAGCGCATTTTAACCGTACTGACCCAAGCTCATCAAAAAACGCCCACCTTCGACGACGCGAACAGCAGAAAATCCAAAACAGACCCTCTTGGGGTGTAGAAAAGAGGGGATACTCTTGGGTTCGAACGCAGGCCCACGTTTCTGGGGAATCCAGTAACCATTTTCAGTACACCACCCCTCCTATGGCACATCTCAGGAGCCTCTTAGACCCCTCCCTCCTCCTCCCCCACCTATCCATTTTCATCAACAGCCAAACAACAACCAGC
Source organism: Artemia sp. Qi Xiang Cuo (assembly GCF_049724085.1). NCBI lineage: Eukaryota > Metazoa > Arthropoda > Branchiopoda > Anostraca > Artemiidae > Artemia > Artemia sp. Qi Xiang Cuo. Next base: position 55,805,892 of record NC_142803.1, read on the forward strand.
CCCGTCCCTATTATATTCCCCCTCCTCTTTACTCCTTTCCCTGCAGAAGGAAAATATTGTTGGTGACTTCAGTTTAAATAATCCTGTTGCTGCTGCAGTCGCGATAGGGGGCAAGAAATTCCAAAATAAACCTTTTTCCCGGGAGTTTCATGACAAACGTTACGTATTTCCTTCTTTCCTTTACAGCAACGCCGAAAGTTTAAATCTAAAGAAAGTTACTGAAATTCCGACCACGGCGCAAATGCTTGGCTCTTCCGTTATCTGTGTTTCCGAGGTCCATCGACAAGAACTTAATTTATTGAGGGTTCATAACTTTTCTTCTTTTATTACACTTCGGCCTGATGACCATCCTCTTGGGAAAAAAGGAGGAGGAATTATGACCCTCGGGCCCGAAGATTTTAAACCTCAGCTTTTAAATATACCTTTTCTTGAAGACAGTGATGGAATTATTTGGGTCAAAGCCAAACCAAAGCGACTCCCTAGGCCACTCTCTGCCAAAGAAGTGTGCGTTTTCTATTATTCACCTGGTCAGCCCGCTGCGGGAAGAAAGGCTTTTTGGGAGAAGCTGCAGGAATAGACAGATTACGTCCAGAAAACTCACCCATATTTTGTAGTAGTAATGCTAGGAGATGCTAACGAACTGGATAGCAAATCGCTGGCCAGGTCACTTAACCTTAAAAGTCTAGTCGATTTCCCAACGACTAAGGGGAGTACTTCTCTGGATGTAATCCTGACAAATCTTTCGGAATATTACCAGAATTCAAGTAAACTAGCACTACTTGGTGGAAGTTATCATTATATGTTACAGTGGAACCCCATAGAAAAATTAAAAATTAAGTAGTCAGCAGCCAAAGTTAACTAAAGTCTGATTACTGACCATGGTCAGTTGCCCTTAGGTGACTTAATGGCGGGAGAAAATTGGATCGCAGTCTCTTGAGATAAAGACTTCGATTCCCACGTAGAAGAATTCCACAATAAGTTAAATTCAAAATTTCTCGAGTGCTTTCCCGAACGTAAGACTAAATTCTCTTCAAGTGATAAACCATACGTAAATTCAAAAATAAAACGACTGATAAAACATAAATTGCATCCAATACGAAAAGGTCAAGAGGACCTTTTCGTACTAGGCACACCAAAGAAACAGTTGGCAAACCAAATAAAATAGAACATCAAAGAGGCACAAGCAAATTACTATGAAAATGAAGTTGACCATCTTTTGGAGTCCAAGCCTTCGCAGTTCTTCAGTAAAGCAAACAGTCTGACTGGTAAAACTTCTCAACCAGTTGACTTCATGAAGGAGGAGCCTCTAGAGAAAACTGCGAATGATGTAACTGCCCATTTTGCTTCAAATGTGCAATCTTACCCCCCTCTTCCACCTGAGGATCTTCCAGTAAATTTAACTACTCCTTCAGATGATAACTTAATTGCTGATATTTCATCGGCAATTATAATCCGTAAACTCTCTTCGTTAAAAAGAACTTCCGTGGCCCCTTTTGACATCCCAGTTGCTCTCATTAATTCTCAAAGAAATGGAAGAAAGGGTTTATTACCCCCATTCCAACGAAAAAAACAGCTAATGATTTCTCTGGTGTCCGGCCGATAACAGTTATGGCAGTTTTTAGCAGAATATACGAAAGCTTTGTTGCCGCATGGCTGAAAAAAATACCTTTTGAAAGTGACTGGTCCAAAGCAATTTGGTAACATCCCTAAGTGTTCGACAGTTCATTACCTCGTTAATTTAATTGATTTTATTTTAAAAGACCTGGATGAACCAGGAAAATAGATAAATTTAATTGCAATTGGTTTCAGAAAAGCATTTGACCTTGTTGATAACAAAATCCTTTAAGAAAAAATGGCGGAAAAGAATATACCCAGCTTTATTATTAAAATCATCAAGAGCTTCGTAACAAATAGAGAGCAAACTGTAAAGTATAAAGACCGATTTTCCACTTCTCTGTCAGTTTTTTATGGAATTCCACAAGGAACTGTGGTCGGGCCGCTGGGCATCCTCTCATGATAAATGAAATTGCTGCTGAGCTGGAGGACAGATGGAAATACGTTGACGACTTGTCCTTAACGGAAGTCGTATCTGAGGATTCGATGAGCAATGCTGCTGTTTTCAGCGACCAAGTTACCTCAGAGGCGACTGAACTTAACATGGTTGTGAATAAAGACAAATGCTCGGTCACGACATTTTCTTTTCTTCGGAATACTCAACCGTCTTTCGAACCTCCTATCGCTTCCGAGCTAATAAGTCATAAAATAATTTTACTTGGTGTGGTGATTTCTTCGGACCTGTCATGGTTAGAGAATACAAAGACAATTGTAAAAATGATAAAGGCGCAATCCAAATGCTAAAAACACTAAAAAAAAATTCGAGTTCCTAAGGACGAGCTGAAACTAATATTTTGCACTTTCATCCGGCCCTTAGTTGAATATGCTTGTCCGGTTTGGCACTTTGCCCTTAACCAGGATGAAACTGATAAAATCAAACAAGTTCAGAAGAGATCACTGCAAATCATTTACGGCGGTTCCCCTCTACCTTACTCCTTTTACCTCATAGAATTTAAAATTGAATCCCTTTCTTCCCGCCGAGAAAAATTATGCCAAAGATTTAGCTCCTCCCTCCTCCAACTTCCCATCTACCGATCATTCCTCCCCCACCTTTTGTCCCTATAAGATCCCGTCCCCCCAGGAAAGTGGCTGAGAAGGTTCCGAAACTCACCCCAGTCCACTGTAACACCATGCGCTACAGTAAAAGCTGTATGCCAAGCTTTGTGGAATATTACAATGATCTCCAGTGTTTTTATTCTTTAGTTTATTTTATCCTGACGCAGTTTTATCAGACAACTTTATTTTACTATTTATGACTAAGAAACATCATATTTCGTTATTATCACCTTTCTTATAAAGAGGTTAAATTAGAGTTTTCTAAAGTCACTAGGTACTTCCCCCCTTTCCAAAAATCATATCCATAATCATCAGTAATTTAATCTCTAATTTTGCAACCACGCATTTCAAAAACCCATTTAGCCCGCTATCAGAATCTGAGGCCTTATTATTTTTGTCTTTTAGCTTCACTGTCTCTACCACTAACTCCTCTTCCCAAAATAAATCACATTTAAATGAATTTAGATTTGAATATCATCAGAGCCTTATCTCTATCTCCACCTTTTTAGATAGGAATCCCTATCTCCATTCCACCTATTTCATTTTTGAATAGTTTACATTTGAAGATTTTTGTCGACATTCCTCACAGTTTTAGCCCCCATTAGTTAGTCTAGTGTAAAATTATTTAAGTTTGAATTGTTATACTTAGCGTGACCTAACTTAACCGCTTTGCATAGAAAATAACGCACCTAGGGTGAAAGTGCTTTAACTCGTAGCTTACCGAATTGAGCTCACGATTTCATTGAAAAAATTATTAGAATAATAAATATTGGTGATGACAGTTTTTATTATTTTTTACTCTTCGTGCGTAGTAGTAAAATAATATAAAAACAATCTAGTGTTTTAGATTTTAATATTGCTCTTTACTTTTCTTAGAAAAAAGTGTACTTTTGAAAACGTTTTGAAAATTAACAGTTAAAAGAATGCTCAGATCTCGTTACATTATTATTAAAGCTTCTTTTCAGAGGAGGAATAAAGAATTAAAAGAAAAACAAAGTATTTTATATATAAGCCACAACTAAAAAGTTTTATCAGAAATTTCCGCATTAAAAAAAATATTACTTGGAAGTTCTTTCAGCCTGGGCCATGGGGGTCTCTCCCCACCCCCTTCTTGCCAGGCTTAACTATATTCCGAGGGCCATAGAACGATCGTGAACTAAGTAAATTTTCTAGCAGTTCTGCTTTTTGTATGTTTCTCACGAAACCGTCAAAACGTGTAGAGGGAGGAAAAGAGGAGACAAATAGAAAAAGAGATAAAGGAAGAGACAGGTAGAGAGAGAAAAAGTTGGCTATAGAAAATTAATTGAGTCTTTTATCCTAAGGGGGAGGGGCAGTACTAGATTCAGCTAAAGCAACAACCTTAATTAGAAACAGAGGCGGGCCAAGGTGGGTTGTGACTGTCCCTGTCGTGGGTGCGGTTTCACTTACTCCGATTCCATCAGGCAAAAAAGGTCACTAAATTCTAGGCAGTCCCCAAACACGATCCTGGATCTTTCACAGGTTAGACCCAGCATGCAACTTTTGTTTTCAGCGACAAGACATGGTGAAAAGAATTATATATTTATAAATGATTACAACATATATATGTATAAGAAGCACCACAGTTCATCTTCAATCATTTTATGATATACTGAAAAAGAGAAAGAAATTACTTAGAAAAAGAAAGTAATTACTTATAAAGAGAAAGAAATTACTTAGAAAGAGAAAGTAATTAGTTAGAAAGAGAAAAAAATACTCAGAAAGAGAAAGAAATTACTTAGACATCCATATCTAGACATTTAATAAGCCAATTTGAGAAAGCCTACAAGATCAACAACACAAAAGATCGTAAAAGATGGGCCGAATTAGCACTTAAGAGACAAACTTAAAAACAAACAAAGCAAAAAACAAAACAAATATGACAAGATCCGTAAAAGCAGATAGACAAAAAGTCAGCATATCAAAAAGAATAAAAGAAGTAAAACAAACGGAATTGTATAAATAACAAAAAGGGAAAATTATTGGGAAGGCTTATTATTATTATTATTTTTTCTTTGGTCATATAGGGGGTAAATTTTTTTTTTAAGGATTTCAGTATTAAAAAAAAAATCTATACAAATATGATGTTCTAAATTAGTAAAACTTAACACAATAAGTGGTAAAAAGGGCATGGGGACTGGAAAAGGGAGAAGGAGATTCACTTATTTAACATATGAATTACGAAAGGGAAACGAATTCTTGTATATCAATATGTGGAAAGTCTTATTTGGGTAAAAACAGGAATTTTTGCTGAAGCAGAACGACGGTGGCAAGGTCTATGTTGGGCAGGGGGATTGACTAGATGAAAATGAGTTTGTCCAGAAGATTACGGATGAAAAACGTAACGAAATTTGTGTTCTATTTTCCTTGAGGGCGACCAAACTGGGTCTTCGAGGAAGGGTGGATATAAAAGACTTCCCATTATTAAAGATGGATTCTTAGGCACTTATTTCGGACTGTCTATATTCGTCCGACAATCCCCTGGAGATACCAGATGCTTGGTGGATCTTTATCTTCTCAGGTATAACAACGCTCCTTCTGCTTCTTCTATGATTACTTGAATACGATTAAAGGAAAGCTACCAAAGGACAGTGGTAACTAGTCCTTCGCATTTTCACTCCATACCTCTCTCAAAATCTTAAATTTGTTGGTTGAACTGTGTAGCTTTTCATATGTAACATTTAGAGAGACAGATTACCATTTAGTTTAATTAGACTGAGCCTCTCCGTTTATTAATTTGGGATCTATATAGGTAATAAATGTATATTGGTAATAAATGCACAAATAATCTTCTTAAAACTGTATCTAGAGAGTAAAGGAGAATTGCCTATCCGGGGCTTTCATGCTATTACTTTATGGCCTACTGTAATATAAAAGAAGACACACACCATTTAAATTTTTAAGGAGTTTTAAGCAGGGAAAAGGTGGTATTTGCGCGTTGTAAAATAACGTTAATATGGTAATATGGTTGTAAAATAACGTTAATATGGTAATATGGTTGTAAAATAACGTTAAAATGGTAACATGGTTGTAAAATAACATTAATATGGTAATATGGTTGTAAAATAACGTTAATATGGTAATGTGGTTATAAAATAACGTTAATATGGTATTCCTATTTTGAAGTACCTCCAATAATTTCATACTACTGGACGACATTTCAGGGGGGATAGGGTGAGTAAAAAAGGGGGAGTATGATAGAAATTAATTGCTAAGACTATTTAGTTTGAAGGACTGACTGTTATGTAACAGCTTCATCTGACATCTATACAAGGATATACATTAGATGATGACAAATATTCATTTAGAAAATTACTCATAAATCTGGGACTGTTTTAATTTTAATCGTCAAGTATTTTATTGTAAGTCTTATTTCATATTTATCTGTGCTTCGCTGATGATGACTGCTAGATATAGAGTCGAAATATTGATTTAGAAAAATGTTCACAACCTTAAAATTATTCCTCTTTATTTTACCTTTTGTTGTTTGTATCATATCCATTAGGCTATTAAAAAAGAAGTTACAATGTCTCTAACACTGTTAGATCATCAACAAATTTCCACTTAACGAAAAATAACCCCAATGTTAAATATCATAGCAAGAAATCATAAGAACCCAAGGCCGTATCCAGAGAGGGTTATGGAGTTCCAACCCCCTCTAAATGTAACAAAAGTGAATATGGAAGAATTTTTGATACGTTTTTTAAAGTTTCTTTTTGTAATCCGCACCCCCCCCACGAAAAAATCCTTTTGTAATCCCCCCCCCCCGAAAAAAAAAATTCTGGATACGACCCTGAATGAACCTAACAGGGCTTCCTGGGGCACACCATTATAAATTACGAGGATCAGGACATAAATTACGTATAAAACTATTGTTGTTCTACTAGAAAAAAAGCTATTTCTATAAACTATTATTATCTATAAGATATTATTTTTATTATTTATATAAGGAAAAAAACGTAAAAAACTATTGTTATTCTATTAGAAAAAACTATTTCTATTATTTCTATAAGATATTGTTATCTATAAAATATCATTTCTATTATTTATATAAGAAAAAAATGTATAAAACTATTATTGTTCTATTAGGAAAAAAACCGCAGTTATCAGAGGCAACGCTATAGCGCTGCCTATAGTAAAGGCCATACGGCTCCAATGTTTTATTATTTTTTTCCCCAGAGGCACTTCGTATGGAAGGGGTCATCGAATAAACTTCGGAGGGAGACTCATTCGATTGGAAATCGAGAGTTCTAGTGCCCTTTTAAGGATCAAAAGTGGTTGGAAGGCAACTAACACCCCTTCCATGCCCACCATTTCCCCAAACACATCCAATCAAAATTTTGAGATAGCCATTTTGTTCTACGTAATTTATTTCCAGATAGAAATTATGTTTTGAGGAGGGATCTCCCCCCACAGCCCTCAGGGCAAGGGTTGTAAGTTATGCCCTGGGGGCACATAAACTTTTTATAGAAAGCTTTCTCGTAGAAACTTCAAAAAGGGCTCATTCGATTGGAAATTCCAACGGCTAAAAAGCCCTCAGGGTAAGGGTTGTAAGTTATGCCTTGGGGGCATATGAGGTTTTTATAGAAAGCGTTGTCGTAGAAACTTCAAAAAGGCTTCATTCGATTGGAAATTTAAATGGCTAGTGCCCTACTTAACAGTCGAAAGTGATTGGAGGGCAACTAACCCTCCTCTCACGCCCACCCTTTCCCAAAACACATCCAATTAAGATTTTGAGATAGCCATTTTGTTCTACGTAGTTGATTTCCCGATAGAAATTATGTTTTGAGGAAGACAGCTATTGTGTTAAAAAAAAGATCATATAATAAAAACCCTGGTGCCGAAAAAAACCCCCGAGGACCTGGGGGCACTTAGTATGGAAGGGGTCGTCGCATAAACTTCGACGGGGGCTCATTCGATTGGAAATCAAGAGTTCTAGTGCCCTTTTTAAGGGCCAAAAGTGATTGAAAGGCAACTAACACCCCTTCCACGCTCACCATTTCCCCAAACACACCCAATCAACATCTTGAGATAGCCATTTTGTTCTACGTAGTCGATTTCCAGATAAAAATTATTTTTTTGAGGAGGACACTCCCCCACTGCCCTCAGGGCAAGAGTTGTAAGTTATCCCCTAGGGGCATATAAGCATTTAATAGAAAGCTTTGTCGTAGAAACTTCAAAAACGGCTTATTCGATTGGAAATTCAAAGGGCTAGTGCCTTTTTTAATAGAAAGTGATTGTATCTTTAGCCTACGGCTAATTGTATTAAGAAACAGAAAGGGGAAACCGTTCCCAAAAAGTATATCTCTGGTAAAAACTTAATTCTGCTGTGGACATAAGGCTACAAGCAAATGTTTAGAACACAATCCAAGAGAGAAGTTACCAACCCCTTTAACGGTAATTAGATTTAAAATGAAGGTATATCTTCCTTTAATTCGATTTTCTGTAAATAGTACAATCTAGTTTATCACCGCCACGAATGATTAAAAACGGTAATTTTTCTGTTTTATCGTTTTGAAAACGCTAACTTACCGTTTTTTTTTAAATGATATTTTAAAGACTTTTTTAAAAACGGTACTTTACTTGCATTTTCAGTTTCTAGAGAAAACTCAAAATTTCTATCGTATTTCTTAAGGTGATCTAAAAAGCCCCTAAATTTATCCGCCCCATAGCTCCAAAGTGATATTACATCATCCATGTAACGTCCCAGTAGATGTGTTTTAAAATATGAATCTAAAGTCCAATTGTCCAGGTGTCCACATAAATATTTGCCAGTAAACCTAACAGAGGAGCACCAATTCGCAGACCCTTTGTTTGCTGATAAGATGAACGACGGAACTGGAAGCACATTGAATACTTGTCACAAAGTTGAACCAAGGTCATTAAGGCATCGCAACTTAGCCCTGTCGTCGTATCTTCGATTAAATGACAAATTTATTGTTTAATAATTGCTTAATAATTTTTATATTTTAATTTTAATAATTTTATTGTTTAATAATTTTTATTGTTTAATTTTATTTTTTAGTTTTCATTTTAATTCCATTTTAATTTTCATATTAATAATTTTATTGTTTAATAATTGCTCATATTTTGCGAAATCAATGTTTGTATACATTGAAACAATGTTAAAGCTACTTACCATTGTGTTTTCTGATATATTTATATTTTTAACTTTTTCTAATAGATCTATGGAGTTGCTTATCTTTGATTTTGGGGAATGGAGCAAAGGTTTGAAGGTTGTACATAGCCATTTTTCGATATTTGAAAGGGGTGATTTTGTACATGCGACGAGAGGCCTTAAGCCACCATAGGGGGAAAATCTACTGTGTAATACTGGAGTGATTCTACCGTTTTGTTTTAGAGTTTTTAATTCATTTATAATTTAATCAGTAAACTCAACAGCATAATCATAAGTTTTGAATTGAAGTTATCAGGTTAGGTTAGGTTGCATAAGTTTTTTTGTTATTTAAATATTATTGAACTTTGTTGTCATAATCTGTCATATCCATGACAACTAGTGAAATGGTTTTATCTGCTTTAGTTATAACATAAGGATCTTTACGGAGATAAGGTGATACTTTTAGGTCGTGCTGTCAAATCAGACTGTCGAAGGGAATGGATTTTAGCTGACTGTCGAAGGGAGTGACTTTAGGAAATGGTTGTCGAAGGGAATGCAACTGAACTTTAGTTCTACAGACTAACTGTCTGTTAGTCAGTTAGGGAATATGTCAGACACTTCGTCAGGTAGGGAATGGCAGGCTGCCGAAGGGAATCCTTTTACACCCTTAGTTTGACAGACTGACTCTTTGTCGGTCAGCTAGGGAATCTGTCAGTCACTCAGCCTTGTAGGGGATAACATACTGTCGAGGGGAATGTAACCGAACTTTTAGTTCGACAGACTGACTATCTGTCAGTCAGTTAGGGAATCTGTCAGTCAGGTAGGAAATGACAGGCTCTAGTAGGGAATCCTTTTAGACCCCTAGTTCGACAGACTAACTGTCTGTCGGTCAGCTAGGGAATCTGTCATTCACTCAGTCAGGTAGGGAATCAGTCAGTCAGTTTATTAGTCACATTCAGCAACAGAATGACAGATTGTCGAAGGAAATGACTTTAAACTCTTAGCTCGACGCACTTTCAGATTCTCTTACAGTCTCTTAAGACTACCTTGAAGAGTCTGCTGAATTTGAAATCCAGTTTATATTATAGCAAAGAAGAGAATAAAAACAACTTACCTTTCAATGAGTGATTGCCTCATTTCCGTAGTAATGGCTTGAGGTTGGGCCTCATTTAATTTAAAGATGGATTCAATAACGGATATCTCTGTTGATGTAGTATCAAAGCCACAAAATGCAGTCCAATCGTTGACAACCAGTCCTGCTCCAATAACATCTGAACCTCTATTGACTGTACCAGCCTTAATATGAAAAGAAAAATATTGAAAAAGAATACAGGGAGTTCCTTGAAACAAGTACATTGTTTGTGATCTCAAGGTTTTAAAGCAATATTGCCAGGTTACAAAGCCAAGAAAACTTATGGCTGTTATTAACAACCATTTCCCCAATCGAACAAAACAACAATTTTAACCCATATTATTAACACCATAGAGAAAAAAGGTGACCTGCTAGTCCCTGGAGTGCCCGGAATGGCAACAAAAGCAGTTCTATTCTATAGAACACCCCTAAGGGGTGAAAGGACCTTAATGGTGGCCAATGCTACACAAATGTGACTTTTGAAAAAATTCACAATCAGCTTTTCTTAAAAACCAGAGTTAATAATTCGGTCTTAGTCACGAACTTACAAGGCTTTCAAAAATACTACTCAATCCTTGTTACAAAATAATGAAAAAATTCAGCATTGGAAGTTGAATTAAATCCTGAGCATAATAATTTGAATTTAGCTTAAAACTATAACGGTCTGGCAGCTTTCCTATAGTCACGAAGATCAGATAGAAAGCTAAACTGAAGGTTTTTTGCAATAACTGTGAATCATAAATCTTACTTTATATAATCAGTAAGTGTTTGAAATACCCAGCCAATCACATGGGTTTATCCAACGTGTAATTGAAATCAGTATTTCATTGGCGTACTTTTTCAATCAGTCAGTTGGTTACCAATCATCACAAGAAGGTATACGTTTGTTTTCTTTTTTGTACCTGAAGGAAACAGAGTATTTCTCATTCTAGAGTTTACATAAATTCAGTATGTTCCATTAAAAGGCGAAAAATTTTACAAGTAGTTTGGTAGCAACCCAGTTTCAGATTTTTTTTTTTTGGGGGGGGGGGAGGGGGTACACTGACTTTTATGGTTTGAAGCTAGGGTGTAAATTTTTTTTTTCTACAGTCCTCACAACAGAATTTAAATTACTATCTTTTTATGTATGTTGTTTTGACAGGTTCTATGGCTAGTGACCATAAACGTTGCATTTTGAAAACCTTCAATTAAATTAAAAAAAGATATACGACATTGAGTACAACTGATGTGCTGAATAAGCTGAATAAAAAATAAATTTGATATACAGACGTGAAACTACAGCTGAGTTTTACCACAGTTTCTCCATTGTCATTCTAGATGGCAGACAAATTTATTGAAAAGATCTTGTTCAAGTTCTGCGCCTTGTTATTCGTTTACGGCCCACTTCATATACATGAGTAGCTTACTATGCTCGGCAGCTCGAGCTGAGGACCTTTGTTTTTTCCACTTTGTATGTACTGTGTCACTTACATCGTCATCTTAAAAAGCTTTTACTTAACTGTGTCTACTTAGATCAAGGCCGTACCCAGGATCTATTTTCGGGGGGGGTTTTACTCAAAGATTTTTTTTCGAGGGGGGGGGGTATAAAAAAAAAATAAAAAAAAGAATACAAAATTTGTTTATATCCATTTTTGTTACGTTTTTACGGGTCAAACAAACATTTCGGGGGAGGGGGGGGTTCAACCCCCCCCCTAACCTCATTTCTGGGTACGGCCTTGGCTTAGATGATCAAATCTTCAATAAAACCTTCATAAAACCAAAAATCGTCACATGAATAGGGGCAATGAGCCTCCAAAGCCATTGATGAGGCATACGGCGTTAAATCCATTGATGTTTCAATTGCCAGGCATTTTTTTACAAGGACAGGTAGAAAATGCTTATGGCAGCTGAAATCGACCCCCAGGCCCCATACCGTCAAGTTGAAATCTACTTAGCTATAAAAGGATAGCAAAGGACAAAAAAGGATAAAGATCCTCCAGAACCGTTGATGACGCATAGGACGTCGACAACTGTCGATGTTTGAGTCGCTGGGTCCTAATAATCTTTGCTTTGTCTTTTCCTTTATTGAGTCATTCTTTTCTTTTTGTAAAGTTTACTTCAAAGGTAAGTTTTCTTTCTTTGGCACTGAGGAAGGGTTGGCGGACGTTTTTGCCAAAATACCTCCTTTGTCTTTTCATTTTATTAACGATTTGAAAATCAACCTTGTTTGGAATTGCCTTATTGGTATCGCCATAAACTGTCAAGTCTAAAATCTACTTAGCTATAAAAGGATAACAAAAGACAAAAATGGATAAAGATCTTACTGAACCGTCATTGACGCAAAGGGCGTCGACAACTGTCCACGTTTGAGTCGCTGGGTCTTTTTTTTTACATAAACAGGTCGGAAGTCTGTCTCAGTCTTGTGGCAGCTGGGATAAAGCCCCGCGCCCCATATTGCCAAGCAGAGGTCAATCTAAAGCACTATCACACGATCTTCTACAGGCATAGCATTCATCATGTATAAGGAGCAACGGGTTTGTTTGATTGAGAAGTAAACGCGGTCCTTGTGTAAAGTAATATTAGTTAGTATAGCATGAACAGTTGGGATGAAATGTGAAGATTTAATTTATGTCCAAAAAGGTTAACTAAAAATAGGACAAAAAGAAAAAAATCGTGGATGAAAGGAATTGCAACAAACAAAACATTTTTTACATTCATAACTTAAGCAATAGTCTATAAAACTAAAAGAAATGAACCCATCTTCTAAGTCTAAAAGCTTTACTAAAATAAAATCTGAATTGTAGGGAACCCAGGCAAAGCCAAGATTTCTCCAGTCTCTCCAGATTTTTTTAACAAAAGAAATTAGATTTTTCATCAAAAAAGATGAAAAATTGATGAATCTTTTGTAAAAAGATTTCTCCAGAAGATTGTAAAAAATTGATGAAAAGCCAAAAAGTGAATCATTAACTTAAGGCTTAGTCTTGCTTCCTAAGGTCAAATGGTTTTTAATTTTTTTTAAGTGATTTTTTTTAAATATTTTTCTAAGATATTTTTTTTAAAAGTGAGTAAATCCCCTCTTATGGGAAAAAACTAATTATGCGTTTTTTTTTTTGGGGGGGGGGAGGTATCCCCCCAATTTTACTGCTAGTTCAAAATCAAATTTAAATGAGCATAAAGGCTTACAACAAGAGGTACTTGAAGAAGTGATGATAGTTCATCTTGTACAGCAACAGGCGTCTTTGGATGAACCATACCTCCCTGGTTGCTAAAGACACAATATGAACCAACAAGTGCTGTATCTGCCAGGGTGTGACGAAATACTTCAACATTCAATGTGTCTGATATAATCTCTTCTGTTTCCTATACAATAAAAAGCCTTAATAATGTCTTAAAACATAAAGTCACCTAACTTTGTCGAGACAGGGAGGGCTTGAATTACTAAAAAAAAGCACAGCCCCCCATTTCTCATTTTCTTCTGGGAGTCTTTGGACCTCAATCTGGGATACTTGGGGGATCCCAATCCCATTATCGCAGGTATGATTACTCAAACCAATTTTTTGCTCAAAACATATACGCGTATTTTAAAGCTGATAAATCCATGCACAAAAACAATAGAAACTAATACAATCAAAGCACTCCATCCCTCAAATTCAGAGGTTCATTAAATCTAAAGAAGTCAGCATATTTCTGCTCAAACATATAAACAATATTTCTGCTCAATCAATATTTCTGCTCAAACATATATGCGTATTTCAAAGCTGATAGTCATTCACAAAAACAAGAGAAACTAATACAATTAAAGAAAACCAGACCTTTAAGCCTTTTAAATTGAAAATTTTAAAGCCTTTTGACAAATTAAATTAAATTAAAAAAAAAAAAAAAAAATTAAGCCCATTGACACTACGTATATAGGAGAGGCTGATTTGAGGATCCCTAGTAGCAGCTTATTATTACCACGATTAAAAACTCCATCCCTTAAATTCACAGGTTCATTAAACCTGAAACTAAATGTCCCAATCCATCCCCAAAATACAGGGAGGGATCCCCCCCAAGGGGGGGATCCGGCATGATTTGAAAAAAGATCAGAAATTAAATATAAAAATAAGTTTTTTTTTTAAATAAAGTAGGCTACAGAGAATTTTTCAGGCAGTATTGTCTAAAAGAAATTTTCCAGGGGGATTTTCAGTAAGGATGGATTCGTCTGGTGGGACATTTCGAGCAGAGTATTTAACATGGGAGAAACTTTACATGAAGGAATTTTGAAAGATTTTCATGGAGAAGAAGGTAGATTTCCTCGCAATATCTGAAAAAAAATATCAGAAATTAAATTTTAAGTTTTTTCAACCGAAAATAAGGAGCAACATTAAAATTTAAAAGGAACATAAATTATTCCATATGCGAGGGGGTTGCCTACTCTTCAGTACCTTGCTCTTTATGCTAGAGTTTGACTTTTTGTCCCAATTCTTTAAGAACAATTCCTGATACAAAAGGGTCATTTAATTAGAATAAGAAGCTCTTGAAAAGTACTTAAAAAAATTTAGCCTGAAAAACAAGGAATTGAGGAATTGGCAGTCCCACTCACAAACAGAATAATTTATGTTTGTTTTAAGTTCTAATGTTGCTCCTTACATTCAGCTGAAAAACCTTTGTTTTTTAATCATTCATCTAAATATAGCACCAAAACACATGTAATCTTACATTTTTAAAATCCTCCTGCTTACACTCAATCCTTTCAACGTCAGAGGTTTCTAATTTCAGTCAGCACATGATTTTTGAAAAACCTGAGGGGGCGTATGCAAGTGAAGAGGAATTTTGATGTTCTATTATGAGCATTGGAAGTGCACATAATAGAACATAATAATGTGGAGGCAATTGAACATTCAGAAGTGGTTAAAGAATTATTCACAAATTTATGTAACAAAAGTACAAAAAGTGTGTTGACCTATTTCTGGACAAGCAAATGTTGAAATCTCTTGACATAAAAAGCATGGAGAGTCCGTGACATAAAAAGCATGACATAAAAAGCATGGAGAGTCCATGACATAAAAGCATGACATAAAAGCATGGAGAGTCCGTGACATAAAAAGCATGACATAAAAAGCAGAGAGTCCATAAATTTATGGACTCTCTCCCAACAAAATATCTAACCCTCTCTCTAAATTTTTACTTTTCAGAACTAACAGAGAGAATGTTTTTATAAGGAAAAATGTTTGAAAAAAAGGATTGAGTTTTAGTGAGTTTTTTTAGTTTTTAAAGTGAAAAATTACAAAAACTAAAAAAATTATTTTGCATTTCAGTTTATTGTTTTTAATATTTATTCAAGTAGAAATTTTACTAACAGCTTTTGTGTAGCATTGGGATTGGCCAATAATTTGCAGCCTAAAATGCTGAAGTTTCTCTGCTATAATGAATATGTTTGACCTTGAATGATCAGAAATATTTAAGAAGATATGAAAAAAATTCAAATTATCAAGATTGTTCAGTTAATTTGCATCATCTATTATTAACAGTAAAAAAGCATTGATGCAAAATATATCACTAATCCAACTTATTTATTTAATCCAAAATGAAATTTTAGGAAATTATTTACAGAACTTTAAGATTAGGAAAATAACAATGTCATAGCAACAAAGTTGCTATGTGGGAACAGAGAAGAGAAGAAATAAAAATTAAAAAGAAAAAATAAACAAAATAAAAAGGGAAGAGCTGAAACTAAACAAGTCTTACCCTATCTAAGTCAGGATGAACCAATGCAACATAATCATTACATGCCACAACATTCCCAAGGGCCGATAATCTCTCTTCAACTCTGTGAATTTTCACTGCATCAGGGAGTGAATTTCTCAGTTGTTGCAGTTCTTGATCTGTAGTTGTATTTGGAACCATCAAACCATGTTTGTTTCCAACAGTCAGTCTTCCAATAATCCTACAACCAGCTATGGTTGTATGAACAACTGGCATTACTTCAGTAAGTTCTGATTCAAATATACTATAAATAAAACAATCAATTATAAATATATAATTTTGGGACGTGAGTGATAGAGAAGCTCCAACCTAGATTGGGTGTGGCTTTTACCCTGTGTTTTTTTTTAATACATTTAAATACATGAAAATACATAATACTTGGGTCAAAACAATTCTTAATTTTTAATTGTCTGACAAAACCTCCAAGAATGTTTAAAAAAGGTGTTCCCTGGCCTAGGCTCCATGGCTGTCCCAAATAACTCATTGATCTTGGCCCTTACAGAGAGGCCAGAAGAGTTTTCACACCTTTTAAAACAGAGCTTTTTTAATAATAAGAAAATTAGCATCTTCCCTAAAAAAACCCTTCTCTGTCTTGTTTTTAATTTCTTTTAATTATAGCTTAGTTTAACTTGTTTTTTCTATGTCAAGCCTCCAGGCAAGTCTCTCAAACACGATTGTGCAATCTGAGACTGCACTTAGAGCAGAACTCAGTGCTATCAGGGACAAAGTGAACAGCATTGAGGCAGCTTTATCAACCAAGTGTAACGCTGCCAAAACTAAACAGATTGTTCAGGCAGAGGTCCAGGCTCTGAGTGTGAACCTCCAGCAGTCCCTTGAGACAGAAGTACGAGAAATAATCCGTACCGAAAAAGATCGCGACATGCGTAAGAACAACATAGTTGCTTACGGAATTTCTAATATCTAGCACAAATGATCATGCAAATATTGTCCGAAACTTCCTGTCGAGCAAGTATGAAATCGCATGTGGTCCCTTAAGTAATGTTTGATTCTTAAATGGGCGGAGTGACAGAACCAAGGCTAGGTTTACCAAATTTTCGACATGATTGGAGTGACTGTTTACAATTATTTTTGCTATGACCATGAGCTAGGCAAAGTGTGCATTGTAGGGGCTATGGTTTGCAGGACTTCTGGCAAAGGGCAATACCATACAGAAAAACTTCTCTTTGCAACTCTTTTTTGCATATAATGAGCACTGAGTGACTGGGTATAAGATTACCATCATTTTTCAAGCTGAGTCTTGAGGCTGTTGTTGGTTGGACGGGATGGCCTGAAAAATCAATTAGTTCAGCTGTAAATTCCTCTTTGTGTTTTTATATTTATTCTGAATGTCATTAAATATTGGTTCAAATTTTTTTTTAGTGTACAACACTAACAATAAAAAGACAACCAGTGAATAATACAGGTAATTCAAATATCTTTCCCTGCAATTTTCTTTTAACTACATTAACCCTTTATCTATGACAACTTTTTATGTTATTATCAGTTGATTAAGTATCAAACACATACCGGTGTCAACACCATTGTCTGCACAACAGACGTCTGCACAACATACCTTGCTTTGTAAACTGTTAAAATGCTTCAAACACCACAAAATCTCACTATCAGCCCAGAGCCTAGCCAACTATACCTGCACACAGAGCACAGAAATCGATATCTATCATCTTATATTTGAACTCCTTGAGTCAAAAGATCTACTGAAGGATATCTGAGAATATCTAATAAATAAGAGACAACCAAGGCAGTAGCTCTGTAGCCCACAAAGTGAAGCAAAAAGAAGAGGGCTAAATAGTACAAACTGAATAGCCCGCCTGCTGTGAATTAGAAGAAGAAGAAGATAAAGATTGCAATGGGGTGCAATTTTCAGGTTGAAGAGAATACTGAAGAAGATGTCATAGAAGGTGTCACTAACAAAGAGGAGGCATTAGATGCCCATCAATTTTTTCTCTATATGTAAAGTAGCCCTAGACCTTGAATATGTTTGACAAAGATGATGTTCTTTTTACATGACAGCAGAAAAAGCCCCTATGTTAATTTCCCTTTCATCATGTTTCATGCAAACGTAAATTTTTGGCTAAGGTCTGCTAACCAAAATACAAAATAACAATCCCCTCTTCAATGAATACACAATGAAAAGATTTTTTCTTTTAATCTGCTAAGCGTGCTGAATTCCCATTTTCAACTTGGATCCCTGTTGTCTCAGAGCAGACAAATGAAATTCTTCTATCTAACTATCAGGAATCAAACATTTCAGGCAACTGTTAATTGCTATTGAACATTTCTTATTTATTCTTGAATCTCCCAACAGTAACAAAAAAACTGCAAACTTGTGGCAGAAACCTGGGAGTGGACTCGGGCCCTGATATACAATAGTTGACTTGACTACCAAATCCTAACTTTTCAATCAACACCCTACAAAAAGACAGTCAAAGAGGATGGTTGCTCCATATGTTTTTTGGTAAAGATGGCAGAAAGAGACAGTCCAAGCAGCTACTGCCAACTTTGCAAACTTCCTGTTCCAATGTAATATCACAATTACATGGTGTTCAAGGGCCATCCAGGGTAGCAGAAACTCTCAACAAGAACATGCACAAGCTCCCAGTCTTCCACACAGAGATTGTGAGCCTTGTTCTTCAATCTTTGGTTTTTCATAGAAGAGCATTATTGTATTATATGTGCCCAAGAAGAACACAAAAGCAACTTTGATCTCATCAATGCACAACACAAAACACAATAGATGCAAACTGAGGCAAGCTAGAGATATTGAAGTTTTACAAGATAAACAAAATTGACACTGACAACTTAGATCAGATATATGCCAACTACACACTATCAGCTGTCAGCATTGGCTACTTGCTATCTTCTTTGCAATGCTAGATATTGCAGTTGCAATTATAGGTGTACTTGTCAACACAACAGGAAGTCAAGAAAATATATTCAGCACCCACAAATCCTCAAAGAGTTGGGACTATCCCTTAGGAAGCCTCACTTAAAGGATTACAGTATCCTTTCCTGGAGAACTTTTAAAGTTAGTGTCCAATATTGTTATAATTGAGTCAACAAGAAGTTCAGACATTGAAGTTTCATGTTCTGGCCACAAACATCACCACTGGATTCTCTGTTCAATTGACAAGAAGCCAACCAGGGTCTAGACACCAGCAAAAAGGGGTCCTGCAACAACCACCTGTTTAAAGGGTTCATTTTTATGTTATACATATTTTATTTCATTGTATTTGCTTGGAGTTAACTTTAAAGTTCCTACCTGAAATATTTTTTTACTTACAAGTGTCTTAGATATTCACCTTATCTGACCAGTTAATTAAAAAAAACACTGAACCTGCTAAGGAATAAGTTACACAGACCTCAAAGGAAGTCATCAATGGCATCTGAACTTACAAAAATTTTAGAAGCACCAACAGTGGAGACACTGATCTTCCAGGATTATGCTATTAAAAATTAAAACAAATCAAACTCTATATGTTGTGATAGTGACCCTGTATTATTACTTCTACTAATACTGTCATTTGTGATGCATAACTGTATGATACTAGTGTGCAAGTTTTTAGGTATTTCAATAGGTAAATTATTAGAAATATCCAGGTAGGCTAATTAAGCATTTACTTTGAAGTGAAAGAATTTTCTCCAAAGAAAAACATAGCTTAGTCATTGTCATTGCTAGGGATTAAAAAGTAAACTCTGTGATAGATCATATTCAGATCATTCCTAACAAAATTTGTTATTATTGTTATGCAATGGCAAAGTTTATTGCAAAGAAGACACATTCTTAAATACAAATACCATGAAGACATTTTGGATTAGAATTGTTTATTAAATGTGAAATATGTTGTTATAAATAGGTGCCTTTTGAGTATATTACTTTTGAATTATATATTTATCAACTAATAGTACTTTTTTGAATAATTTTCAAAACCTTTACTAGCCTAACCTAGTGTTGATAACTTTTTTGTGTGGTTACAAAAATAAAATAAATTTGGGGCCCTTTTAAGGGATCAAGATGCAATTTACCCCATAAGCAATTATTGAATTGTGAAAGAGCATAAAAAAGCCATCAAGGGATATATTCACATTCATCCTAGCTAAATTGCATTGTAAACTGCAAATTTACTTTATAAAATTCTAGATGAGGGGCTTTTTCATATCTTGCAAAGTAGTTGAGGAAGGTGATTGAGTCAACTTAAATATTGGCTATATAATTTAGTTAGAAAGAACTTGAATACATCACTTGGTCCCTTTTTTATGCTATTTACAAATTCAATAGTCACTTCTAGGGCAAAACCTGACCCTTAAAGGGGCTCAAAGCAGCCCATTGCAACCACAGTTTTGAAAACATGTTTATAAGAAAAACTGTTTTGTGATAAGAAATTGCAATTTGTACCTGATTCAGAATAGAAATTCTTATTTTCGTTAGTCAAAACAGTAAAGTGCAATTTTGAAAATGATGTGGAATTGTCTTGTTATAAATATTTTCCTTTGGAGCATGTTACTTTTGGTGTGGTTAAAAAAATAAGGGTACTTGTTAAGAATCCAGTAAACATGCAAGAAGTGAAGTTTTGTTAATGCTAATGAAATAAAACAAAATAGGATGAAACTATATATGCTTATGAACAAATTTGGGCTATATATTTGTACATTAGCACCTTTTTTGCCCCTTCAACCCCAAAAACTAAAGTTTAAATCTTTGTCATGGAGTGAGCAGTACCTCACAAGGCAGCAAAAACCTGTTTTTCATAAAGCATCTTTGAGATTTTGATGCAGTCTTTCTTGCATGTTTACTGGATTCTTAACAGGTTCCAAAATAAGATCCCTATGGGACCCTTTAAGGGCTCAAGATTTGCTTTACCCCATAAGCAATTATTGAATTGTAAAGGATCATAAAAAAGGCATCAAACAATAGGTCTATATTCATTTTCATCTTAACTAAATTATGTTGTAATCTGTAATTTCAACTTTTATCCTTCTGGATAAAATTTTTAAATAAAACTTTTATAAAATAAAACTTTTATCCTTCTGGATATCCTTCTAAATCCATTCAAGCAAGTTTTGGTAAAGCAGTTCATAATATTGACCAATAAATAAGTGAACAAAGCCTACCACTAGATGCTATTTTTTGTTTTCTTTGAATATTATAATTGCTCTTCTCGCAAATTCAATTTTAAGCCCTTTTAGGTCCCTTGAAAATTATAATTCTATTCTATATTTGTGGATAATAAAAATGAGTAAAAACATTCATTTCAAACTTACTTTTTCATTACAAGATTAAGTTGAATAACAAAAATTCAAAACCATTCTGCAATATTTTTCTTCTTATTCTGTTAGGCTGCTCAAAAACTGCCATTTCACCTATACATAAAAAAATAACAAAGCTGACAGAAGAAACAATGATGAATTGAATAACTTAATGGAGAAATTGTTTTGAATTTTTTAGCCTAGTAAATTTGAAACCAATATTTTAACCCTGTTTATACTGAAAACATAGAAAGAAGTTATGATATTCATGGGTCCAAAAGAGACTTAGGCTAACACTGAATTTTCTAGAAAAGTAATTATTATATTCAGAGAGCATAAAAACGGCATCTAGTGGAATGTTCACTTTATTTTAAGGCCAATAATATGAACTGCTCAATATTTGCCCAAGTTTTATTCACTTTGATCAAGCCTAACAACTTTCTGAGTTAGCAGTAGCCTAGCCTATGCCTAAAATTTCGATTTTTCAGTATCATAGGACACTTGCCTATAGAAATTTTCTGAGCCCCCAATAGCAACCAAACAATATGCATTAGTAAGCTTGGAAAATACACCGATTTCATTGTTATTTTCAAATTGTAGTCTAACTGCCATTTGTAATAGGTATATCTGGGAGGCCGGAAATTATCTTTGATTTCTTCTAATAAATGTCCATTCTTATTTTATGCTCTGTTCATGCAGAGACGCAGAGGAACTAAAAACACAAAAGTTCAGACGCTGGGCCGCGATGTCCAGAACTCCTGTCTGTTTTTCTTATACGCCGTCAGGGAAGGATTCATAATCTATTTGACTGAAATCCTAGTCGGTGCTGTGGAGGCACTTAAGTACTTGTGAGTTAAGAACATATTTCATTCAATTTCTAAGTGCTTAGATAAGTCTTTTCAAGTGCACTGTAAGCATAAGGCTCTAGTATCCTTTTTAAGATCCGAAAGTGATTGACCGCCTCCAATTACTTTTTTATACAATTGACCAAGAACTCTTAGCGATCGTTCTCTGGGTTAAAAGATCTTACATTCGTCAGAGCCCACAAATGGACCCCAATAACTATTTATCCCTTACCAGCATCAAACTTACATCCTTAAGCTAAGAAGAAACAAATGTACAAAAATGTCCCAAGTGCCCCCCCCCCCGAAAAAATGGAGCCCAAAAGCTTACTTATCGCTCAGCTCGAGTCTTTCAAAAAGAATGGGTTCCCTTTCAAACGGGACCCAAAAAGCTACATAAAATGACACCAACCTATCACGGAAGGGGTGGCTGTAGAAACATGGAAAGGGGCTCATTAGATTAAAAATAGTATTTCTATAGCCCTTTCTTGGACCAAGTATGATTGGGGGACAGCCAGTCTCCTTCTTGTGTTTTTTTTTCTAATACCTGCACCCTCGTAACCCCATTATAGTGGATGCAAATTTTGAGATATTTGTTTTCTTCGAAAGCATTGGAGGGTCTAATAATTATGCATATGCGGACGAAATCACCTCTACAGCTTTAGGAGGAATGACCGTTAACTATGTAAATTACTCATTGTTCGCTGATAGATCATAGACAGCACAATAGCGATGCCTAAGTAAAGAGCGATGTGGGCACAATGTATATATTATTTTTTTTAGACAAGGGCACTTCGTATCGAAGGATTTGTCGTAGAATCTTTTAAAAATGTTCATGCCATTGGAAATTGAAAGGGTTAGTGCCCTTTTTAATAGTCGGAAGTGATTGGGGGGCAATTGACCCGCTCCCTCGCCCACCATTTCCCCAGATATATCCAATCGAAATTTTCAGATAGCCATTTTGTTCAACGTAGCTGAAAGGTCCAGAAATTATGGATTTGAGGATGAAAACCCCCCTACAGCCCTCATGGCAAGGGTTGTAAGTTATTTCCTGGGGGATATTAGGTTCATATAGAAAGAGTGATCGTATAAACTTCGGATGGGATTCTTTGGATTACTAATCAGAAGTTTTAGTGGCTCTTTTGAGATTCAGAGTGATGGGAGGGCGGATACCCCCCCCCCCCCCCACACATGGTATTTTTCCGAAATACATCGGATAGAAATTTTTAGATGACCATTTGTTGTCGTAGAAACTTAGAAAAGGCTCATTCGATTGGAACTTGAAAGGGCTAGTACCCTTTTTAATAGTCGAAAGTGGTTGGAGGGCAAGTAACCCCCTCCCATGGCTATCAGTTTCCCAAATACACCCAATCAAAATTTTGAGATAGCCATTTTGTTCAACGTAAATGAAAGGTCGGGAAATTATGTCTTTGAGAATAACACCCCCCCTAGAGTCCTCAGGGTAATGGTCATAGGTTATGCCCTGGGGGCATATAAAATATATATAGAAAGGGCGATCGTATAAACTTCGAAGGGGATCATTGGAATGGTAATCAGAAGTTCTAGTGCTTTTTTTAAGATTCATAGTAATCGGACGGTGGATACCCCCCTCCAGACCTCGTATTTTCCTGAAATGCATCTGATAGAGATATTGAGATGGCCATTTGTTGTTTTAGAAACTTTGAAAAGAGCTCATCCAACTGAAAATTGAAAGGGCTAGTGCCCTTTTTATAAGTCAAAAGTGATTGGGCTCCTCCCATGCCCACCATTTCCCCAAACACATCTAAAAAAAAATTCAGATAGCCATTTTGTTCAACATAATTGAAAGACCCATAAATTATGCCTTTGAGGATGACAACCCTCCCCCTGCCCTGAGGGCAAGGTTAGTAAATTTTTTCTTATTGGGGTTCCACCCCTTGTTTCTTTTCTTTGCGGATAAATGACCTATTCTCTTTTCTGTAATTACATTTGCCTATAAGATAAATTTCCACTATAAATTAAACTCGTCGTCAAGGCAACCCTATTGTCAGAGAAATTAAATTGCTTGAATTATAATTCAGTATTAACCATACCATGTGCTATCTACAACTTAGGTAATTGATTTTGCAAGTATGTGTAAGGAAAATTTAATTGAAGGACCTGACACATATGATTGCCCCGTGTTACATTGAGCCACACCTAAAGTGCCAAGATATTTTTAGAGTTAAATATTTTAGTTTACATTGGGACCCCGTTTAGGGAGTCTGTTTTTTCAGAGTTCTGATATATGTGTGATCTTGAATATTGTAAGCGAATTTTCTATATAATCTTTCACTTTTTAGCTTAGGTAGAGTGCAAGGAGATAGTTAGAAATATTAGTGGTAACCTAGATTAGGTACCCTTGGCCTTAGAATTTGGCCACTGGACCGAATGATCACGCTATCATACCCTGGGACAGGGTACATTATGGATTGGATATTAACTTACCCTATATTTACAGAATCGTGGGAGTAAACGCAGGAATCCCATTGTAATACTTGGTAACATCGGGGCTTTCCCCTCTAGCAAGGAGTTTATTACCATTGCTGTACTAACAAGGGATTAAACTCGTATCTTAACACCCAAATACTGGTGGTAGCGAAAAAGGAGCTATCAGCAGCACTGGTAAGAAAAGAACGAGCGTTTCCGAAAAGACTGGTGAAAATTAGCTACACTATAGGCTACATGCTGTAAAAATCGGCACGGCTAGACAGAGTTGAAATATTGCAAATTTAAAGTTTAATGAGCCAGGCTCCTACCTAGGAACGACGCAGTGCAGGAAAAAGAATATAAACGCCTTTCATCAAGGTTTGGGCTGAGCCTAAGCGGAAATTAGAGAAAATTACAAAAATCGACCTTTTTTCACGGAAATAGTTAGACAATAATAAAAAGAAATAGCGTGAAACTAGTCGAGTTTTGAGTTTACAGTGAGGAATCTCTCCGTATTAGAAAGTATTACAGGGTATAAGAACGGATAGTAAAAAAAGTGAAATTCGGGTTATTATTTGAGTGAATTGGCCGACTTAGACATAATCTTCAGTGACGAAGGTTATAAAATTATTGAAGACGGCAAATTGGGGGAATTTGTCAGTTTTGTGGACATATTGGATGAGGAAGGTGGAAAGCACCTGTCCTATTGAGTGATCGGCCTTAGAGGAGATTGCATTTGGAGTACGAATATCCAGGCAGGATACGTGATTTGTTTTACAGGGTAGTTCCCCTGTTTGAGTTTTAGTCCAGCTAATTCACTAGTTGAATATTCGCCCGGTTTTTCAGTTTACTTTCTTGTCCAACCCGTGTTAATTCGTTAAGTGGAGATATATTTCTCTCGCGTAAAATTGCTTGATGTGAAAGAAGTTATTATTCGCTAATGAAGTCTAGATATTCCGGTTAAATGAAAATTTGTTGAATATTGTTACACGGAGCTGATAATTGACAATAGTAATTGCGTACCATATTTTTTGCGTGTGGCAGTTTTTGAGCTTACCACGATTGACTAATTAATGAAGAGGCAATATAATCAGGAAAGAGTAAAAGCGGAAAAATGAGGGGGTACGAAATAAACAAGAAACGATATAAAATATGAAAAATCCAGACGAACTCACCCCTCAGATGTTGAACAAAATGAAGGAAAATTGCGGGCTAGAGGTAATAAAAATATGGATTCAGAAAATGAATTAGGAAGATATAACGACAGTAGGAATAAAAGTAGTCTCTAATATTTAGTAGTCTATAATATTTGGCGCCAGCGGGGCTTTCCCCTCCAGTAAGTGGTGTAGCACCATTTTTGCACCAATGAGTGGTGACACCCATGCCCTACCACCTGAATTTTTCTATGTTATTATTTGTTTTTACCTAAGCTTATTACCCACGAAAACATTATAAACATTTATATACATTTGAGTACCAGACCATGGTAGAATATGTACTATTTTCTAACGATTTGTATTTTCTTTTATCTTTTTCTGTTTTGAGGATACTGGGCTCTCGTCAACACACATTTTCTTTTCCACTGCATAAAATTTGTAATAAAAACAAGTAGAAAACATTTTTGCGACTCTTTTCCTATAAACAGAATTTATTTTAATTACCGGTGACACGTACTTTTTCTACATAACTCAAAACTGTTTTGTTCTAATATTTCTCTTAAATTTAGCAGTAGTTTAAAGGACACAGAATTTAAAGCTAGAACTGGACGACCCTGAGTATGGATACTTTCAGAAATCATTTCCAGGTATAAATACTTTCAAAAAGTATCAATATCCGTTACGTTACATTGTGCACACAAAGACGCCAGTTCACGAGAGTTTACATGGGCAAGACTTTTTATTAAAACAATTTTAAATGAAGTTTATATATATATATATATATATATATATATATATATATATATATATATATATATATATATATATATATATATATATATATAAGCCCTGAAATATAAACATTTTATTTCGAAATGCAATCATCATATATAGTCGTTTGATAAATACCCTTCTTCTCCTTAAAAAAATGTGTGTGTGTAAAAGGTTGGAGCAGTTCTGATATTGTTATATGGTTTGTGGTTTCTGCTGTTTCATAAGCTTCTTCCTCCTTTCTCGTCACTGGCCCTGCTTGCAAAGCCTCATAGCCACACAGTGATGTCAGGGGGGATCTGTCACGACTTTTCCTAACCAGAATCTTCACTGCAAACGGCCCTGCAGGGTGACCTTGAGGATTCTTGTGTCTCGGGGAGATTATAGCCGAGTAAACGACATAGTATTACGCTAGATTCTAGCTAATGGATATTTCTTCTGGGTTTTGTTTGTTCTGAAGGTTTTTTTGGGGCTGAAAACCTCTTAATAGTTAAGTTATTCGTTATTATATTGTGGTAAATATGTTTAAGTATGGATATTGTAACAAGCTTGAGCTTCCTTGTGAAGAATGTTGACTTTTGTTGATAGAAGAGAATCGCCAAGTGTGAAAAACCACACAGTGAAGAAGATTGGCTCAAGATTGCACAAATCCGCCATTCAACTGGGGGTTCCCGACACTTCTTGCTGTCAAGTTCTAAGACGGCTTAAGCGCTTTGTGTGTGCTTAATATTAATGCCTTACCTGCACTGGCGGGACCCATTGCTTTTCCTGAAGTCATCATAGTTTCAATGATGTAGGTAATGTGAAAATTGCAACTTGGATTGTTACAACGTTAAAAAACAAATATTGTTCTGACATTTCGATTGTTGAATTCAGATGGTTTAATTTGGACCTGGTAGTTGTTTTAGAAACTCATATCCTATCATGTCCCATATCCCATATCCCACTCATATCCCATGATATTCGTATTGTGGGATAGGAAACAAGAAACTAGACGATATAAAATCATTTACTCAGGCAGCAAGAATGGGCTGTATAGGCAGGGAATAGGGCTCATAATGAATAAGGAAGCCTCTAAGTCTTGCTGAAATGTCGAAGGTGTTAATAATAAGGTTCTAGTTGCATAGCTTACGACAAAGAAGTGCAAGGTATCAGTCATAGTAGTATATGTCCTTGTGGAACCAAGTGACGGAGATAGTAGTGACTCGGATGAATATGAATTGCAGTAACATAGGTCATAATCCACCTAATACAGGTCGCAACTGATCTGCATAGGTCACAGATCCACCTATATAGATCAATTGCGACAATTGTAGATATTAATACTGGTTGTTTTATTCCTTGGTTTTGGTTTTTATTAGTTTTTAGGTTATTTTAGATTTTATCTTTGTTTATCAGCGTTGAAGACGCCTAGTTTTCATGCGGGCGAAATATCCGCGTTGTTTTGGTTTCTATTTTTATTTCTACTGGCCGTAGTCTCCTTTGTTTGTTCTTTGTGTGGCCATTTGTTGTCCTAGGAACTTCGAAAAAGTCTCATTCGATTGGAAATTAAAAGGGCTAGTTCCCTTTTCATTAGTCAAACGTGATTGGGGGGCAACAATTCCCGCCTTCATCCACGCCCATCAATTCCCAAAACATATCCCAAAAATTTTTGAGGTAGCCCTTTTGTTCATCGTAGTTAAAAAGTATGGAAATTATGTCTTTGACAGCCCCATACCTTATCAAGACTAGAACATAATTTGCACTCTACTGGAAAAAATGGCTGTGGGTGGTTAGTTTAGTATATATATACTGATATATATATTGCTTAAAGTTTTAATAGTTTTTTATTTATTAAAGTTAAAAGAGTTAAAACATTTTAAAAGTATTTTGTCGTTTAATGTCGTAGGATGAAAGGATTAGAATGGGTTTTGAGTCTTCAACGGGAATGTAAACGCAAAACAGATATTTGTGTTAAAAAAAACAACAGAAAACAAGATAAGATTGATCTGAAATAAAATTAATAACTGATAATTATGTATTATAGCTATTATAGCTATTAATCTATTATAATAAGAAATTTATATTTTTCGATGTATATTACTGAAATTTTGAGATTGCAATTTATTCCAAAACAGTCCAAAGATCACGTAGCAAGTGCTCTGGGATTGACACACACCCCCAGAGTCTGGTGGCCAGCTAACCTGGGGGAATATAAGCTTTTTATGGAAAGCGTGGTTGTTTGAAATTTATAGGAAGCTCATTTGATTGGAAATGTATAGTTCTAGTTCCGTTTTAATAGTCAAAATTGATGTAGGGCAACTAGCCCCTCTCCCCTGACAACATGTTTTCCCTAAACGAATCCAATTGAAATTATGAGATAGCCATTTTGTTCACAATAGTCCATAGAGCATATAACTAATGGCTTCAAGTTGGGCACAACCCTCAGATGCAAGGATTGTAAGTTATGCTCCGGGAATATAAGGTTCATATGGAGCGGATGGTCGTATAAACTTCAGATCGGATGGGGCTCATTTGATTGGAAGTCGAAAGATCTAGAGCCCTATTTACTAGTCAAAAGTGGTTGGAGGGCTACAAGGCCCCCCCCCTGCCCTATAAATTCCCCAAGTACATCCAATAAAAATTTTGAGGTAGATATTTTGTTCATCGTAATTGAAAGGTCCAGTAATTATGTCAACCTCCCCACAGTCCTCAGGTTAATGCCTGTAAGTTTGGCTATTCGTTCATTGCTTACATATAGGCTAACATAGAATAAATTATATACAGAGCGCAGTCTACTTGACACTGCCTACTTTATGGACATGCCTGTGCGTTTATATAGTTATGTTACATAAGATTATGCTACGTTGTGGAATGTACACATAGCTGCAACAAAATATAATTTCTGGATGAGCAATTAATAGAATATTAAAAGAAATTAATAAACTTTTCCAAGTCAGGTCATCATGCTGACTTTTCATGCCATAAGATCATCGTCAGAGCTTCAATCTCCACCTCCATTCTACATTGATCATTTTTGATTAGTTTATATTCGATTGTGATGGTTTTAGATGATGACCATGATGGTCATCAACAAAATATAATTTCTGCAACAAAATATAATTTCTGGATGAGCAATTAATAGAATATTAAAAGAAATTAATAAACTTTTCCAAGAAAGGTCATCATGCCGTCTTTTCATGCCATAAGATCATCGTCGGAGCTTCAATCTCCACCTCCATTCCACATTGATCATTTTTGATTAGTTTGTATTCAATTGTGATGGTTTTATATGATGACCCTGATGGTCACCAACAAAATATAATTTCTGCAACAAAATATAATTTCTGGATGAGCAATTAATAGAATATTAAAAGAAATTAATAAACTTTTCCAAGAAAGGTCATCATGCCGTCTTTTCATGCCATAAGATCATCGTCGGAGCTTCAATCTCCACCTCCATTCAACATTGATCATTTTTGATTAGTTTGTATTCAATTGTGATGGTTTTAGATGATGACCCTGATGGTCATCAACAAAATTTAATTTCTGCAACAAAATATAATTTCTGGATGAGCAATTAATGGAATATTAAAAGAAATTAATAAACTTTTCCAAGAAAGGTCATCATGCCGACTTTTCATGCCATAAGATCATCGTCGGAGCTTCAATCTCCACCTCCATTCTACATTGATCATTTTTGATTAGTTTATATTCGATTGTGATGGTTTTAGATGATGACCATGATGGTCATCAACAAAATATAATTTCTGCAACAAAATATAATTTCTGGATGAGTAATTAATAGAATATTAAAAGAAATTGATAAACTTTTCCAAGAAAGGTCATCATGGCGTCTTTTCATGCCATAAGATCATCGTCTGAGCTTCAATCTCCACCTCCAGTCCACATTGATCATTTTTGATTAGTTTGTATTCAATTGGGATGGTTTTAGATGATGACCCTGATGGTCATCAACAAAATTTAATTTCTGAAACAAAATATAATTTCTGGATGAGCAATTCATAGAATATTAAAAGAAATTGATAAACTTTTCCAAGAAAGGTCGTCATGCCGACTTTTCATGCCATAAGATCATCGTCGGAGCTTCAATCTCCACCTCCATTCCACATTGATCATTTTTGATTAGTTTGTATTCAATTGTGATGGTTTTAGATGATGACACTGATGGTCATCAACAAAATTTAATTTCTGCAACAAAATATAATTTCTGGATGAGCAATTAATAGAATATTAAAAGAAATTAATAAACTTTTCCAAGAAAGGTCATCATGCCGTCTTTTCATGCCATAAGATCATCGTCGGAGCTTCAATCTCCACCTCCATTCCACATTGATCATTTTTGATTAGTTTGTATTCAATTGTGATGGTTTTAGATGATGACTTTGATGGTCATCAACAAAATATAATTTCTGCAACAAAATATAATTTCTGGATGAGCAATTAATGGAATATTAAAAGAAATTAATAAACTTTTCCAAGAAAGGTCATCATGCCGTCTTTTCATGCCATAAGATCATCGTCGGAGCTTCAATCTCCACCTCCATTCCACATTGATCATTTTTGATTAGTTTATATTCAATTGTGATGGTTTTAGATGATGACCCTGATGGTCATCAACAATATATAATTTCTGCAACAAAATATAATTTCTGGATGAGGAATTAATATAATATTAAAAGAAATTAATAAACTTTTCCAAGAAAGGTCATCATGCCGTCTTTTCATGCCATAAGATCATCGTCGGAGCTTCAATCTCCACCTCCATTCCACATTGATCATTTTTGATTAGTTTGTATTCAATTGTGATGTTTTTAGATGATGACCCTGATGGTCATCAACAAAATATAATTTCTGCAACAAAATATAATTTCTGGATGAGCAATTAATAGAATATTAAAATAAATTAATAAACTTTTCCAAGAAAGGTCATCATGCCGTCTTTTCATGCCATAAGATCATCGTCGGAGCTTCAATCTCCACCTCCATTCCACATTGATCATTTTTGATTAGTTTGTATTCAATTGTGATGGTTTTATATGATGACCCTGATGGTCACCAACAAAATATAATTTCTGCAACAAAATGTAATTTCTGGATGAGCAATTAATAGAATATTAAAAGACATTAATAAACTTTTCCAAGAAAGGTCATCATGCCGTCTTTTCATGGCATAAGATCATCGTCGGAGCTTCAATCTCCACCTCCATTCCACATTGATCATTTTTGATTAGTTTGTATTCAATTGTGATGGTTTTAGATGATGACCCTGATGGTCATCAACAAAATATAATTTCTGCAACAAAATATAATTTCTGGATGAGCAATTAATAGAATATTAAAAGAAATTAATAAACTTTTCCAAGAAAGGTCATCATGGCGTCTTTTCATGCCATAAGATCATCGTCGGAGCTTCAATCTCCACCTCCATTCCACATTGATCATTTTTGATTAGTTTGTATTCAATTGTGATGGTTTTAGATGATGACCCTGATGGTTTTATGGATTTTTATATCAGCCCAGCGCAAAAAGACTTGTTAAAATGTGAAAGGTTATGCTTAACCTAACTAAAACACTAAGCATAGAATATTACGTATGCAGTTTGAAAGCCACCTACCCCAGTGACCGCGTATCCTGCCATTTAAGCGTGCAGCATTTACAGTTTAAAACCACGTGTTTATTTTTTCATATTTAGTTTAGTTTTTTTTGTCAATGGTTAATACATTAATTTAAACACTAATTTATCCACATTTCCTTTAATTAACACTATATTTCACTGCTACACCTCTTTTGGCAAATGATAAAGTAATTATTTGAAAATACAAATTTATTTCAAATATAGTTTCACACACTTTATTCAAAATTTTCAGACATTGACAAAGACTGACACGTTTTATCCAAAAACGCCAGATGCCTTCAATTTGCTTCCTAATTAGGGCCTACCAGTAGTCTATAACACAAATCAAATGTTTATAATTCAGAAAGCAGAACACACTGCTTTACACGCCAGTATATCCAGACATATAACCAGACACTGAACAACAATGTCGGTCTACAACTACAAGCATAATTAATTTAAAAAAACAAAGTTTTTCCGAGGGAAGTAAAGAGCGAAGTTGAAACTTAAAACGGACAAAAATTATTACTTCACAGCCTATTTAATATATATTAATATAACTAGTATAAATAAACCAACTAATTATGTTTCCCTATGCTTTTAAGAATTATACAAAACTAGCGCTTTACTGAAAACACTAAATAATATAGGATTTTTGGTACAGTAAAAGCAAACCAATTAAGAACATTTTTTATAGAATCAAAATATTATCAATCTCTTTTAGGATCAATCCCTTTTAAGATAAAGCAACAATCTATTTTAGAATTTTCTTTATTTTTATACGTTTAATTTGGTGTCACTTCTGCACAATGGCTCAGTCCAATGACTGGCTTTCGTTTTGGTTCTTAAAAGAACATGTCATGATTAGTTTGTACACAAATTCACTCTTGTATAGAGGGAAATAATCGGATTTCCAAAGTTCATTTAATTCTTCACTTTATCTTTATTGCAAGTGCCACTAAAGTATATTTTTTATAATTAAGACTGTATATTAGATACTAGTGGTGCAACAGGTAATGAGAGTAAAATGCTGTTTGATAAATCAGTCCAGTGCTAATGTTTGCTGTTCAATTACTTCGCAGTTATTAAAAAATATTATAATATAGTTTTACGCTTATGTTTTTAAGATAATTTTAATTGTATACAGAAAGTTACTAATGTCGAAACTAGGGTAAGACTATGAAAAGCTTTATAGATTCGTGTAGTGTTGTCAGGCTACATACTCACTTTTGACTCTTAAATCAATAATCCTGTTTTTATACTTGACTTTTGTGTTTTCAGTAAAGTGCTAGTTTTCTATAATCATAAAAGCATAGGGAAATATAATTAGTTGGTTTATTTATAATAGTTATATTAATATATATTAAATAGGTTGTGAAGTAATAATTTTTGTCCGTTTTCAGTTTCAAATTCGCTATTAACTTCCCTCGGGAAAATTTGTTTTTTAAAATTAATCTTTGTTCGATTTTTATTAAAATTTAATGTAGAAACAGCGTTTCAGAGATCTTTTTTATTTATAAGGAATGCAGGCTCGTTTTAAGTATTTAATTTCAGTCGGAAATTCTAAAAAATATATCTTATGATTCAATTGAACGTACCCCCTGATGCCTATTTTTTAGGCTTCTTCCGAACATAATAATTTTTTTTGGCGCGAATTCAATTTTGAACCCTTATGAAGAGAAGCTGTAACCACTTTGCATCCTATGTACCATCCTACCTTTTTTATTGTTTTTTTTTATATAAATAGTTTTTCTATTTTATTTTCCTACTCAGCTTATCAAAAACTATAAACCTTAGTTCTGCCCCAGTTTGGATGGATGATAGACTATCTATCCATAAGTGTAATGACATCATTTTTATACAATTCTAAAAAAGGGTGTATGCCAGCTTTGCCTGTCACTCAGACTATCTCTCTTTGCTTTTTTATTAATTAGCCATGGGTCTCAACTTTTTCATCACAGTCCACCAAGTTGATTTTAATTCGCTAGACGTTTTTAGTTAAGGAAATTGAAAATAAAGTGAGCATATATGCCATGAACTGTACGAAGAAATCGTTCGTAATTTCAACCTCATTCTCAGGTATCAACACAGGGATCGAGATCTTTGAATCCAAGTCCCTTTCTCTGGTCCTATAGTCAAATTTGCAATGATATTCAAGAAACTTCAAACTACACTTGCAGTTCAAACCGTGTTGATTGATATAGCCTATTTACAGTGAAACCCTTTGAGAAATAGCACAAAAAGTGCCATATGGAACTTGCAGATGGCAGAATTGATAAAAAGTACGTAGATATGAGAAACAGCTTTTGAATAATAGCCCGCTAGACCTGTTGAAAAAGAAAAGAAAAAAAAAGACAACAAAAAAACGGGAGACAGATCAGTGCTACCGATGCAAAAAAGTGATTTTCTTTGTTGTTCAGGGAGGGGGACTGTAACTTCCCTGTGCAATGTTTTGACCATTTTGATTCCAATGGTACATTTTTCACTTTGATCTGATTCCATTTTCTAGGGATTTGATGCTTTTTTCGAATTCATCATAAATTTCTTTTTGCAATAAACTTTTACTATTAAGACAAGCCAAAATAATAGTTAACATTCCTGAGTCAGTGTCAGATGAGAATTTTTTTTCACCAGGCAGTTTTTTTTCAAAACGCGTTTTTTAACTTTTGGTTGCTATGGGCTGGGGTTCGTTCTTTACTAGGTTGCAGCTGCCGCTGCAACCATTATACCTTAACGGGGCATGCTTTAAAAAATAAGCCTAGAAAATGACAAAAAAAAACCAACAGCGGATACCGATAAACCCGACACGATACATGCGATACCAATACGA
The DNA here is from genome assembly GCF_049724085.1 of Artemia sp. Qi Xiang Cuo. Lineage (NCBI taxonomy): Eukaryota > Metazoa > Arthropoda > Branchiopoda > Anostraca > Artemiidae > Artemia > Artemia sp. Qi Xiang Cuo. The sequence goes on from NC_142803.1 coordinate 55,840,484, forward strand.
ACGATACCGATACGCGCGATATCGATACGCCCGATACCACATACAGCCCTTCCCAGGGACTATGGAGGAGCATGTCATCATCAAAACCATATATATTGGACCTTTGAACTATGTTAAACAAAATGGCTATCACAAAATTTTTATAGGACTTGTTGGGGGGAAGCGTGTAGAGAGGGGGGGGGGGGGGCTAATTGCCCTCCAATCTTTTAGGTCACTTCAAAAGGGCACTTACAAATTTAATTCCCTTTCTAATGAGCTATTACACACCCCTCTATGATGCTCTGGCCACCCCCTAGCCCTTCTAGAAAAAAAAAGAAAAAAAAAGAGAGACAGATCAGTGCTACCCATGCAAAAAAGTCATTTTCCTTGTTCAAGGTGGGGGACTGTAATTATCCTACAAAAGGTTTTTGACCATGCTGATTCCAATGGTGAACTTTTTATTTCGATTTGAAGCCATTTTCAAGGGGTTTCAGGCTCTTTTTCGAAATCACCCTAAATTTCTTTTCGCAATAAACCTTTACATCTAAAATTAACCAAAACAATAGTTATCATTCCTGATTCAGTGTTAAATGGCAGTTTTTGCTCACTAGACAGTTTTTTGAAAACATATTTTTCAACGTTTGATTACTATGGACTTTGGTCTGCTCTTTACTAGGTTGCAGCTGCCGCTGCAACCATGAAAAACCCATGTAGATCGGGTAACGCTTGAATCTTGGAATCGTGTGAAATCATTGTCATAAACATAAATAATTGGGTACACATCCAAATCACAGGATGCGTAGAAATAAACCTGTAGCTACTGTTCGCGTAAATCGCAGGATACGTGGTCAGTGGGTAACATTTGGAAAAATAAATACGTAGTCAGGGGAGTTAATTGTAGTTAAGTCTTTCTAGTGCATTATTTTCTAGTGCATTTTTCTTTTATTGTCTATTTTACTCCACTGCATTATATTTTGTAAGCAGCGTACAAATAAAAAAAACATATATACTTCACAAAAACATGTACGTTTCAAGAAAGAAGCAACTCAAGGTGCTCTGCTGAATAAAGCTGAGGATCTGAAGTCTGAGCTGAGCAAAATAAGCGGCTTTTACACTGCGCAAGTAATTTTTCTGGGTAACGTGGTTAAGTTACGGTACATTAAGTATGACCATACACACCTAAACAAGTCCTTTCATATCTGGCTAATGTAAAAATCCATAAAAGTGTTGTTATTGTCTTCTAAAATCATCACAATCTTCAATCATCACAATCGAGGTAGCTTGATACCTCACTTTTTACGCTAAAGTTTGACTTTTGTCCCAATTCCTTAAGAACGACTCCTGAAATACAAGGACCGCTTAATTAGAACAATAAGAAGTTTTTTTTTCAAAACACTAAAACACTTTAGCGTGAAGAGTGAGGTATTGAGGAGGGAGTGACACCTCTCATATACCTAATAATTTCTGTTTGTCCTAAGTTTTGATGCTGCTCCTTAATTTAAGTTGAATTTTTGTATATATATATAATTTTGGAGTAAAGAACAACTTCCGAGCAAATCTAGATTCTAGGCTATACAATAAACCTATTGCATTTTAGAGAAAAACTACTATTTTGTATTTTTTGTTTTCAATTTTTGTTTTGTATCGACATTGTGGAAGAAACTTCCGGAGCAAGAGAGCAGATTTATTTTGAGTTGAATAGGCCTACTATCTGTATGATGGATAACTAAAATTGGATGACGTCGTACGAAGAAAAGATATCAATAACTAAATTACGACCGAAAAAACATGACGTCATGCTCTCTACACGATGAATTCATAAGATAGGATGACGTCATATTAAAAAAACGCAATATAGAATTAATGCTCGCGTCACTGCAGTTTCTTACGGTTACTAGCAGAGAAAGATACTAGTCAGACACAAGTACAACAACAAATTCAAGAATCATATTTGATATTTCTCTTTTTCAGGTCCTCTTTTGAAGCAACATGGAGGAAGGAACTTCCGTTTCAAGTAAGTAAGTTATAAATTATTCGAAAAAAAATTTCAGGGTTTTAGTAAATATTTAAAATTTCATTTCAGGTTCTATTTTAAGGCAACGCAGAGGAAGAAACTTCAGTACGAGCATATAAGTAACAAATTATTAAAAAAAAACTTTAGGTTTAGTAGATGGCTAATACCGGAAGCATTCTGCGCCTCAATCATAATTAATGATGATTGATGTTTCTGATTGAAACACCAGAGGGTCCTGAAATTTGCCATATCAATGCTTTTTTTCAAAATTTAGGAAATGTATTAGCATATCTTTAGAACCTTATAAATTAGGATTGAGCAAAGTTGTTAAGCTGAAAACTATTTTGTTGTGCTTCATTTAAGCAGAAGATCTATTTTGCAATGTTTCACTTTTATAACACACAGATCTTTAAAGATCATCAAAGGTCAGCACCCTCTAGAGGAAGAAGGAGTAGAGGTAGGGAACAACCGCTTTGTTGGCCTGAAACTCGGAGGTTTCGATCAAATCCACTAGCAGATTCTTATTTTATAAGATTTAAGACAAAGGAGAATGAAATAAATACTTTAAAAAAAATTATTTCGAGCTGAAAAATTTATTTTTGATCCTAATCGGGAGTTGAATTAAAAATGCGTGGGACATGGAAAGTTTTATCCAAATAGAAAGTTGACAAGTTGACAAGAATAGAAAGTTGACAAGAATTAGGTGCAATTAATACACTTGAGGTTCATGAGATTAACATGCACAAATATATTTTCTTATAGATTTTGTTTGATATTTCTTACTAATGAAAGATGCTTATTTTTTTTACTTTTATATGGATATCTGCAGTACAAAACGCCAAGGTCGTATACAGGATTAGTGTTCAGGAGGGAGAAAGAGGTTTCAAATAACTTTAAAAACACATACAAATTTTTTTTTTATATGCATTACATTTTACGAATAAGACAAAACTATTGGGGGTCAAACCCAATAATCCCCTCTCCCTTAATACGGCCTTGCAAACCACACTCCTTGACTTGAAATGAGATTGTTAGCATATCACAACTAACATCCTTTGATATTAGCCAATTTAGAAAGGATACCGATTCATTGGGGGGGGGAGGGGGTAAACACCAATTTTATTATGCATATTCATAAACTTTGAAACGAGTGGCTCTTTGCTAGACCTAAGCCTATCATGGAAAGAAGGAGTTAGATGAAGGTTGGCTATTTTTTAGCCTAATATGGTAAATTTTGTTGTTGTTTTTTTAAATTATTTAGATTGGTACCAAATGAAGATATTACTCAACAGGTGGGTTGCTCGAATTGATTCACCCCTAGTCTTCAATGACCTTGAGCACTAAGTAATAGGATCAACGACACTTCTTGACTACTAAGATCCCTGCGTCGGCGCTGCAGTGTGTTGATATTAAAGTTTGATCTCTGAGGCCCGTATCACCAAGCTAAGGTCAAGCCTATTGCGCCATAATAGGGCAACCTCGTGAACTAATACCAATGATTTGAATTTTCAAAATATGTGCCTAAATGGGCCGTTCCCCGTTCATCCCGAAGCTGATAATGATTAAACAGAGAAAAAGTTAAAAACCCCACCTCTTACCATCGTTGATTATAAACGTTCAATGTGGAAAGCGCCATTATGTCTCTTTTGAGTCATCCCAGAGGAAGAAACTTAAATTTTAGTGAATAAGTCAAAATCGCTTAAGAAAGACGACTTTGCTTTAATATATGACTAATTCTTGACTAATATATGACTAATATATGACTAATAATATATTACTAATATATGACTAATTCTTGATATTCCTATTTTTTCAGGATGTCTTTTGGTTCGACGTCAAGGAAAAGCCTTTTGTTTTGAGCCAATAAGTTAAAAAATACCCGTAAAAAAATCCAGGGTCTTAACAAACGGCAAATGTAGATTTTCCCTTTTTCTAAGTTCTAACCAATTTGACAAAACTATTGTATTTTACTACTACTACTACTACTAATGCTACTACTAACAACTCACCGCAGCACCAAGTCGCCTGAGGCCAACACAGCTACGCACGCTCATCCTCCATCCCAATCTATTCAAAGCCTCCCTTTTTACACCCGCCCAAGAGTGAAACTAACATATTCGTTTTAAGTTAAATTCGTTTCAGGAAAAGATTGTGCTTTTTAGTAGATGACAAATATTCGGTATTTCTCTATTTCAGTGTCTCTTGTAACTCACCGTGAGGAAGAACCTTTCTTTTCGATTAATTATTTATTTCAATCGTTTATTTGATTATTTTAAGTAAACATTTAAAATATTTAAAATTAATTATTTAAAGTAATTAATAATTTAATGAATTATTTTCAAGTTATATAAACTATTTGAAAAACAATCTTAGCATTTTAGCAAACGCTAAAAAGAAAAATAGGTTTTTCTATTCGTGTTCCCTGTTGAGTCAATACAGAAGAAGAAACTTCAATTTCAAGTAACTACTACTACTAACAACAACAACTCACCGCAGCACCAAGGCGCATAGGCCACTACGCACGTGCCTTCTCCATCCCTGTCTGTTCAAAGCCTCCCTTTTTACACCCTCCCAGGAAAATCCCATTTTTCTTAAATCTTTTCCTAAAACATCCTCCCACCCCAACAGAGGACGATCTGGTTTTCGTAAACCCTTAGACGGTTGGGTGAAAAGGATAAAAGGCTGAAAATCGTTTGAAAAAAACAATTGTACTTTAGTATATGACTACATGGGCGGATCCCGGATTTTTTTTTAGGGGGGGGGGTGCAAAATAGGCTGATCCGATAAACTTGCTCCTAACGCAAGTTTAATTAACGGAAACTTGCGTTAATTAGGTAAATTACACTACTTTAGACTACGTTAGGTGGGGTGCCCCCTTGCCCCTCCTGGATCCGCCACTGTATGATTAATAATTAAAAATACTTTTTTTCCAGGCTATCTATTGGTTTTAGGTACAGAAAGAGTTTCTATCGAGTAAGTTGTTAATTATTTAGTTAGCAACTTTAGGGTTGTACTAAATGACTTATATTTATATTTTCTGTGTTTACGTATTCTTTTGAGCCAACAAAGGGGAAGAAACGTCAATTTTAGAATGCAAGTTAAAAATCGTTTGAGAAAAATAATTTCGTTTGGCATATGACCGATGTTTTCTTTTTTTTTTAGGTTTTAGTTATTTTGAATTTCATTAAAGATTGTTCTGGGTACCCGGCTGACTAACTACATTTCAAACAATAAGATGTACGAAAAATGTGGTTCAATACCACTCTCTTGGGCTATAATGAAAGAAAGGTTGAGGTGGCTAGGGCACGTTGTGCGGATGAAGGATGGCAGATTGCCGAAGATTGTTCTTTAACCGTCTAGGGCTGAACGGAAAGCAAGTCGTCCTCGTCTGGGGTGGGATGACGTCATAAAGAAAGATTTATAGGGAATGGAAACTTCGTGGGAGGGTGTAAAAAGGGAGGCTTTGATTAGATTGGGATGGAGGAGGAGCGTGCGTGGCTGTGCTGGCCTCAGGCGGCTTGGTGCTCCAGTGAGTTGTTAGTAGTAGTAGTAGTAGTAGTAAAAACTGTTTTCAGCATATAAATTCTAAGCTATTTGATATATCTTTTGTATTTTAGAACAAAACTAATATCTGTTATTTCTTGTTTTCAATTTCTTGTTTTTGTCAACATTAAGGAAGAAACTTCCGTTTAAAGTGCAATCACATTTATTATGAGTCATGGTTTATCTACAAGATGCGTTCGTAAAATGGCATGACGTCACTTCAAATAAAAATATCACAAATTAATAACAGCAACTCATTAGCACATGATGGAGACATAAGGCAGGATGACGTCATGCTAAAAATAAAGTTTATATACGGTAGTAATGTGCGCGTCATGTTAGTGTTCATGAAAAGAAAGGTACAGGTCAGATACAAATACAACATACAAAAACTTTGCTAAAGGGTTAAATATTCAAAGGTTAAACAGCTCAAGGGTTAAATGCTAAGTACAAAAAAATATTGCTGAAAATAAGAAATGTAGTTTCAGTTAAATACTCGCCGGGTATTGGGTAATTTTACTTTTAGTTGGACTCGAGCCTGGAACTATTTGATTAATTCTAAGCAAATTGCTTTTTAAGGCTCCCTCTTTAGTCAAAATTTGCTGAAAAACTGCAGTTTAAGTGAATAACTTATAAATTATTTAAAAGGAATTATCCTTAAGCATATGACTCATGGGTGCCTGCAGGGGGGGCAGGGGGGAGCCACGTATCCTGGAAATTTGGGACTATAAAGTAATTATAAAGAAACCAAAGGAAAGAGAGCAGAATAGGGAAAAACCATGGAAAACATTAGTTTTTTCCATGGAAAAAATGTGCCATTGTTGGCTACCTGTCGAAAGATTTTGACCCTCAAAAAGGAAATATAAGTTCTAATTTGTGGCTGAGTGACCCCTAACAAGTTTTCCACAAACATTTTGCTATATGGTTTGGTTGGAGTAACAAAAAAAAAAAAAAATCAAATTCTTCATAGCAATGAATGGTAAGTAAATAGCGATCCTTGTCAATAACGAAAGTATGAGAGCCTAACTATTGATAACATTCAATCAAAGAATTAGATTTTTATGGTGATCCTAAATATGTATTTGTTTATTAGTAATTAGTGCAGTTATTAGTACACAAGAAACTGTGTATAATTATAGAAAACACAAGGAAAACAACTTAATAATGGTCGATTTTGGCAAAAATACGCCGTCAACTTTTGCTTGCATTGCAAAAGTACCCATGAGCTGATAGATGAAGCCACTATAATTAGAAATGTTTCCCCTAATCGGAATGCTAGGAGTTTCTGTATTTTCCCCCTGAACGGATTTGCTTTATTGTGTTTTTTTATCATTTTTCTTTCAGGAGCGACTATATTTATCTAGTTGTCGCTTTGAAAAACATTTAATTTTTTACGGTTATGAGGTATAAAGGTGTCAAATATATTGGTTTTTGGTATTCCAAATTTAATTTAAAATATTGAATTAAAATTTTTTATTTGATTTTCTTAATCTTAGTTTTAATGTTTTACTTTGAACAAACTACTTTGATAATGCGTTACTTTTTATAAACACTGAGTCTAAAGGCATTAAATATTTTGGTGTTAGATAACCAAGTTTAAAACTGTGGATATTGTTAAAAAATATCCGTCCAAGGTCCAACGCTTCGGCATTGCTCAACAGAACTGATAATGAGAGTTTATATCTTAGTTTTTATAAGTCGGCTATTGTTTTATGTAGTTTTTGTAATTACTTGCTTTTTTCATTTTTAAATAATTTTACTTTAATTGACATACTTTTTCCACTGCCTTTAGAAAAATGTTTGTCTCTAAGCTTCATTTATTTTTTTTTTTTTTTTTTAATTTTTTAATTCCCACCTCCTCTCCTCTCGGTGACTTTCAAATTTTCTTTAACAATATCTCATAATTTATTTAATGTCACCTACTCTTTTCTTAAAAAAAAACTTCTTCAAAAAAATCCATATATTAAATTAGTCTCTAAGCTTCATTAAATTATAAAAAAACAAGTTTTTTCAACTGAAAGTAAGAAGCAACATTAAAACTTAAGACAAATAAAAATTATTATGCGTAGTAGGGTGGCTGCCCCCTCCTCAACACCTCCCTCTTCACGCTACAGTTTTTCGGCACTTTAAAAAAAGTTACTTATTGTTCTACTAAAAAAGTTACTATAAACGACCCTTGTGTATTTAAGAGTCATTTTTAAGGAATTGCGACAAAGTTTAAACTTTAGCGTAAAGAGCAATGTGCTCAGGAGGGGGCAACCCAGTTCATATACGTAATAATTGTTGTTCGTTTTAAGCTTTAATGTTGCTTCTTATTTTCAGTCGAAAAAAACTTGTTTATTTTACTTAATTTCTGATCCTTTTTTAAATAGCGCCAGGATACTGGGCTCAACCTCCACGGAAAAATCCACCTCCCCACATAAATATCCTCTATACGATTCAATCCTGACGAAAACTTACCCCGGACAATTGCCCTTAATATCTCCACGCGTAAAATTGAAGCGGTAAAGAGAAAGCAAGACATATAAAGAAATTTTATATAGAAATTGTGACAAATTCACCCAGTGTAAAATTTCCCCTGAAAATATCACCCCCTAGAAATTTCCTTCTTCATGGAAATTCTCCCCGTGCAAAATCCTCCCAGCAGAAAATTTGTCCTCCCCTCCCCACCCGAATAATGTCTGCATACTTCCAAATAAGAAATAATTTTCCCCAGGGGCTGTAGGGGGTTGTTTTATCTCCAAAGACCTATGCCTTTGGAGACCTATGTTATTGGACCTTTCAACAACGCTCAATAAAAAAGCTGTTGTAAAATTTTGATCGAACGACTTTGGGAAAAAAGGTGCTGGGGAGGGAACCTAGTTACCCTTCAATTTTTTGGTCACTTAAAAAGGGACTAGGACTTTTCATTTCCGTTAGAATGAGCTCCTCCTGACGCTCTGGGCCCACTGGATCGATACGATGACACCTGTATAAAAAGTAAACACGCATCCGTGATCTTTCTTATGGCCAAAAATTACAAAATTCCACATTTTGGCAAACATGAGCTTGAAACCTCTACAGTAGGGTTCTTTGATACACTAAATCTGATGGTGTTATTTTCCTTAAAATTATACTACTTCAAGGGGGTCTTTCCCTCTTTTTTTGAAAATCAGACAAATTTCCTCAGGCTCGTAGCTTTTGATGGGTACCACGAAAAATAATGAAACTTACATATTTGAAATCAGCATAATAAGCCGATTCTTTTGATATATCTATTGGTTTCAAATTCCGTTTCTTAGAGTTTTGGTTACTATTGAGTCGGGTCGCTCCATGCTCACAGTTCGTTACCATGAATTGTTTGATTATCAATTAAAATCCAAACAGAGATCATTGAAATATTGATTGTTTTTTTTGCGTTATCAAAAGTATCATATTCTTAAGACTTTACGGTTTCATGAAATGTAATTAAACAAATAGAAAATTTTTTCAACTAAAGAAAGGAGCAAGTTTAAAACTTAAATCAAATATAAATTACTGTTTATATGTTTATAAACATGTAATGTAATGGTTAAATGTAAATTAATGTTTATATGTTTATATAGTATATTATAGTATATTTATAGTATAAATTACTGTTATGGTATAAATTACTGTTATATAAATTACTATTTAAAGAGGGCTGCCCCCTTCTCAACACCTTGCCTATTGAACAGAAGTTTTTTAGTGCTTCAAAAAATCTTGTTTTTTCCAATTGCAAATTTTCTTTAAAAATTTGGACAACGCCAAACTTCAGTAAAGAGTAACGAGCTATGGAGAAGACAGCCTCTTTCAAATAAGAACAATTGGTCCAAATAGGTTTCAAATCTGTTCCTTGCTTTCAGTTGAAAAGCTCTTTTTTTTTATTTAAATTCTGATTGTTTTCTGAATCATACCCAGGCCTAACAAAGATATAATTTGAGGTACCGGTCCCTTAAATTCCTGGATAATTTCTTTTAAAATGTGTAAATCAATAATCGTACGTGCATTAGTACCGTCCTACGTTTAAATTTGCAATTTCAATTTAGGAAAAAATTTGAATATACTTAAAAAATGGCGATGAATAGTAATTTCGGTGAAAAGTCCTTGTTAATGTTACTACTAAAGAATTTTGGTTGTATTAAAAGGAGTATTGTCGTTTTTATGGATGGAAATTCTTGAGACTTTTCATCTTCTACATAACCAAAGCCATCACAACCTCTACAATAGGATTTTCTTATCGACAAATACATAACAAACATTTGTTTAAATACATTGAAGTACTTAATATAAATATAAAAAGAAAAATATTACCATTTAAAATTGCTGAAAACTAGGTCCCTAGCAGTACTTGCCACCCCCAAAGAAATTTTCTGGCAGGGCTGATGATGGCCTGAATTGCCTTTTCCACCTCTTTGCTGGTAGATATAGGAATGTAATATTTTAGCTGTATAGAGAAACATTTTAACTAATTCCTACTCCCCCTACCTCTTTCAACGTTTATCTGAAACCTCATGAACTGTAATATGTTTTCCATTAAAATGTACTTTTTTAGGGATCTACCTTACCCACATTTAAACAATGACTCACCTTAACCCCTCATTATAGCTGATACGCAATTACAGACAACCAAACGTAGCCTAATTTCATTACAATTAAAGCGAATCAACTTGGCTGAATTAAGTACTGCCACCTTGTGGCATTACTTATTTTGCAAATGGGAAGCCTATAATGTAGTTATTGATACTTTTAAATCAATTAGCTTCTCGGAATTTTAAATTGATTGCAAATTCGTCCTCTGCGGGGTAAAGTCGTAGTTTGGTGCCCTAAAATGGCTGAAAACAAGACTTTCCCCTGGCCCAATCTGTGTGGTCACTTAAAAAGAACTTTCAATTTACGTTTGAATTTTCTTTAAAAATTTGGACAACGCCAAACTTCAGCAAAGAGTAAGGAGCTATAGAGGAGACCGCCTCCTTCATATAAAGAATAATCGGTTCAAATAGGTTTCAAATCTGTTCCTTACTTTCAGTTGAAAAGCTCTTTTTTAGTTAACTTCTGATTTTTTTCTGAATCGTACACAGGCCTAACCAAGATATAATTTAAGGTACCGGTCCCTTAGATCCCTGGTTAACTCCTTTTAAAATGTGTAAATCGATAATTGTACGTGCATTAGTACCGTCCTATGTATAAATTCCAATTGTCCAATTATCCCTTCCAATTATCTTGGACCTTCGGTTTGATACAATCACCCCTGTGTAAAAACAAAACAAATAAACATGCGTCGACGATGTTTCTTCTAAAAAAAAAAAAAAAAAAAAAAAAAAAAAAAAAAAAATTCCACATTTTGAAGCTGCAGCTTGAAACCTTTACGGTAGGGTTCTCTGATATGATGTATCTAATAAAGGGATTTTCAATAAGATCGCTTGCTTTTTTGGGGGTGCTTCCCCCTTTTATCACAAATCAGACAAATTTTCCCAGATTTCTGGTTTTGGTTGGGTAACAATAAACGGACATAATTTTATGTATCTAGAATCACCATAAAAAGCCAATACTGCCGGTGTAACTATTTTCATGATAGTTCCATTTTTAGTTTCGGTGAATGGCAAAGCACTTTTACTGCCAGTTTTTCATCACAAACTCTCTGATAAGATTCTGTTGCGGGATTTTTTTTAACCTGTTCATTTTATTTAGTTGAATGGGACAATAAAAAGAAAGACGGTCAATTTGACAGCTGGATAGTAAGTTTACATTTTGTTTTGCTTTCCCTATTCTATTCTTTTTAATGTCTTAATATATAAGGGATTTAAATTCTAGGGAGAGCATCGTACTGTATGAAAGAGGTACATTTTACATGGCCGATATAAAATAAAAACGTGATATCTACGCAGGCAAGATGATTTTTAGTATCTCTGTAACTATTCTAAGTCTGTAAACTATTCTAAGGTGTATGAAATTACATAAAGACAAGTCTACATCTGCTATAATATACGTAAGCAATAAATCTTTCTGTAATTTTGGTCTGAATCTGATTTTCTTTTAAGGTTAAATGCATAATAATTGAATATGTTATTGGTTAAATAAATTGATCCCTTTGCCAGGAATTCTTATCGTTTAAAATTTACTGTATTTTGTTTCATTTTGCATTCAATTTAATTACTGTTTCTATTTGAGAGTTTTTTTCCTAAAAGTATTTGAAAATAAACTTATTCCTACGAGAAAATATCCTGAAATCTATTCCATGTCACCCAACAAACCAGCCACCAGGGGGGCCGTCTGACAACCTGGAAAATTTTATACCGGTGCCCTTGATATGACTAATGTTTAATATTTGTATTTTTATGGTTCCCTTTTGGGTCAACACGGAAGAAAAACTTCAGTTTTAGGTAAGTAAAATATAAATTATTTGAAAAAAATTGTTCTTAAGCTTATGACTAATATTTAACATTTATCTTTTTCAGGTTCCCTTTTGATTCAACATGGAAGAAAAAAGCTTTAGATTCACGTAAGTAAGGTATAAACTATTTGAGAAAATCATTCTTAAGTATATGACTAATATTGATATTTGTCTCTTTCAGGTTCCCTTTTGAGTCAACACGGAAGAAAAAACTCTAGTATCAAGTAAATAATTTATAAATCTTTTGAAAAAAGTAGTATTATGCAAGTGAATAATATTTAATATTTGTCTTTTTCAGGTTACCTTTTGAGTCAACACGGAAAAGAAGTCTTATATCACGTAAGTAATTCATAAATTATTTGAAAAACATATTTTAAAGCATGTAAATAGTATTTAATATTTATCTTTTCAGGTTCCCTTTTGAGTCAATACGGAAGAAAAAACTCTAGTATCAAGTAAGGAATTTATAAAAAAAATTTAAATATTATTAAGCAAGTGAATAATATTTAATATTTATCTCTTTCAGGTTCCCTTTTGACTCTACACGGAAAAAACCTCTTCTATCACGTAAGAAATTTATAAATTATTTGAAAAAAATATTCTGAAGCATGTGAATAATATTCAATATTTTCTTTTTCAAGATTCCTTTTGAGTCATTACGGAAGAAAAAACTATAGTATCAAGTAAGTAATTTATAAATTTTTTGAAAAAATATTATTAAGCAAGTGAATGATGTTTAATATTTGTCTTTTTCAGGTTCCCTTTTTAGTAAACACGGATAAAAAATACTCTTGCATCACGTAAGTAATTTGTAAATTATTTTAAAAAAAAAATTCTTAAGCATGTGACTAATATTTAACATTTGTCTCTTTCAGGTTCAATTTTGAGTAAAAACGAAAGAAAAAACTCTAATACTAAGTAAGTAATTTATAAATTATTTGAAAAAAAGATTCTAAAGCATGTGAGAAATATTTAATATTTATTTTTTTGCAAGTTCCCTTTTGAGTCAACACGGAAGAAAAAAACTCTAGTATCAAGTATCTAGTATCTAGCATTCTACTTTCACGTAAGTAATTTATAAATTATTTGAAAAAAAATCTTGAGCATGTGAATAATATTTATTGTTCAACCTTTTCAGGTTCCCTTTTGAGTCAGCACGGAAGAAAAAACTCCAGTATCGCTTAAGTAATTTATAAATTATTTGAAAAAAATACTATTAAGCAAATGAATAATATTTAATATTTGTCTTTTTCAGGTTCCCTTTTGAGTCAACACGGAAGAAAAAACCCTAGTAACACGTAAGTAATTTATTAATTGTTTTAAAAACATATTTTAAAGCAAGTGAATAATATGTAATATTTGTCTTCGTATCACATATAGTATCACATAAGTAATTTATAAATTATTTGAAAACATATTTTAAAGCATGTGAATAATAACTAATATATGTCTTTTTCAGGTTTCCTTTTGAGTCAACACGGAAGAAAAAATTCCAGTATCAAGTAAGTAATTTATAAATCTTTTGAAAAAAGTATTATTATGCAAGTGAATAATATTTAATATTTGTCTTTTTCAGGTTAGCTTTTGAGTCAACACGGAAAAGAACTCTTTTATCACGTAAGTAATTTATAAATTATTTGAAAAACATATTTTAAAGCATGTGAATAATATTTAATATTTGTCTTTTCAGGTTCCCTTTTGAGTCAATACGGAAGAAAAAACTCTAGCATCAACAAAAAAATTTATAATTTTCTTAAATATTATTAAGCAAGCGAATAATATTTAATATTTGTCTCTTTCAGGTTCCCTTTTGACTCAACACGGAAAAAACCTCTTCTATCACGTAAGAAATTTCTAAATTATTTGAAAAAATATTCTGAAGCATGTGAATAATATTCAATATTTGTCTTTTTCAAGATCCCTTTTGAGTCATTACGGAAGAAAAAACTATAGTATCAAGTAAGTAATTTATAAATTTTTTGAAAAAATATTATTAAACAAGTGAATAATATTTAATATTTGTCTTTTTCAGGTTCCCTTTTTAGTAAACACGGAAAAAAATACTCCTGTATCACATAAGTAATTTGTAAATTATTTGAAAATAAAATATTCTTAAGCATGTGACTAATATTTAATATTTGTCTCTTTCAGGTTCAATTTTGAGTAAACACGAAAGAAAAAACTCTAATATTAAGTAAGTAATTTATAAATTATTTGAATAAAATTCTAAAGTATGTGAGTAATATTTAATATTTGTTTTTTTTTAAGTTCCCTTTTGAGTCAACACGGAAGAAAAAAAAATCTAGTATCAAGTATCTAGTATCTAGCATTCTAGTTTCACGTAAGTAATTTATAAATTATTTGAAAAAAATTTTGAGCATGTGAATAATATTTATTATTCGTCCTTTTTAGGTTCTCTTTTGAGTCAGCACGGAAGAAAAAACTCCATTATCTCTTAAGTGTTTTATAAATTATTTGAAAAAAATAATATTAAACAAGTGAATAATATTTAATCTTTGTCTTTTTCAGGTTCCCTTTTGAGTCAACGCGGAAGAAAAACCCTAGCAACACGTAAGTAATTTATAAATTATTTTAAAAACATATTTTAAAGCTTGTGAATAATATGTAATATTTGTCTTTTCAGGTTCCATTTTGAGTCAACACGGAAGAAAAACTCTAATATCAAGTAAGTAATTCATAAATTATTTGAAAAAATATTCTTAAGCATGTGAATAATATTTAATATTTGTCTTTTTCAAGTTCCCTTTTGAGCCAATACGGAAGAAAAAACTCTAGTACAAAGTAAGTAATTTATAAATTTTTTGAAAAAAATACTATTAAGCAAGTGAATAATATTGAATATTTGTCTTTTTCAGGTTTCCTTTTGAGTCAACACGGACAAAAACTCTTGTAAAACGAAAGTAATTTATAAATTATTTGAAACAAATATTCTTAAGCCTTTGAATACTGTTTAATATTTGTCTTTCGATTCAACCCGGAAGAAAAAACTCTAGTATCACATAAGTATTTTATAAATTATTTTAAAAAGATATTCTAAAGCATGTGAATAATAATTAATATTTGTCTTTTTCAGGTTCCCTTTTTAGTCAACATGGAAGAAAAAATTCTAGTATCACGTATGTAATTTATAAATTATTTGAAAAAAATGTTCTTGAACATGTGAATAATATTTAATATTTGTCTTTTTCAGGTTACCTTTTGAGTCAACACGGAAAAGAACTCTTTTATCACGTAAGTAATTTATAAATTATTTGAAATACATATTTTAAAGCATGTGAATAATATTGCATAAAAAAGGTTCAATTTTGGTTCAATTTGGTTCAATTTTGAGTAAACACGAAAGAAAAAACTCTAGTATCAAGTAAGAAATTTATAAATTATTTTAAAAAAAATTCTAAAGCATGTGATTAATATTTAATATTTGTTTTTTTTTCAAGTTCCCTTTTGAGTCAACACGGAAGAAAAAACTCTTGTATCAAGTATCTAGCATTCTAGTTTCACGTAAGTAATTTATAAAAACATATTTTAAATCATTTGAATAATATTGAATAAAAAACGTTCAATTTTGGTTCAATTTGGCTCAATTTTGAGTAAACACGAAAGAAAAAACTCTAGTATCAAGTAAGAAATTTATAAATTATTTGAAAAAAAATTCTAAAGCATGTGAGTAATATTTAATATTTGTTTTTTTTTCAAGTTCCCTTTTGAGTCAACACGGAAGAAAAAACTCTAGTATCAAGTATCTAGCATTCTAGTTTCACGTAAGTAATTTATAAACTATTTGAAAAAAAATCTCTAGTATGTGAATAATATTTATTATTCGTCCTTTTCAGGTTCACTTTTCAGTCAGAACGGAAAAAATCCCAGTATCGCTTAAGTAATTTATAAATTGTTTGAAAAACATATTTTAAAGCATGTGAATAATATTTAATATTTGTCTTTTCAGGTTCCCTTTTGAGTCAATACGGAAGAAAAAACTCTAGTATCAAATAAGTATTTTATAATTAAAAAAAAAGATTATTAAGCAAGTGAATAATATTTAATATTTGTCTCCTTCATGTTCCCTTTTGACTCAACACGGAGAAAACCTCTTGTATCACGTAAGAAATATATAAATTATTTGAAAAAAATATTCTTAAGCATGTGAATAATATTTAATATTTGTCTTCTTCAAGTTCTCTTTTGAGTAAAAACGGAAGAAAAAATCCTAGTAACACGTAAGTAATTTATAAATTATTTTAAAAACTTATTTTAAAGCATGTGAATAATATATAATATTTGTCTTTTTCAGATTACCTTTTGAGTCAACACGGAAAAGAACTCTTGTATCATGTAAGTAATTTATAATTTATTTGAAAAACATCTTTTAAAGCACGTGAATAATATTTAATATTTGTCTTTTCAGGTTCCCTTTTAAGTCAATACTGAAGAAAAAACTCTAGTATCAAGTAAGTAATTTATAAATTCTTTTTTTTTAAATATTATTAAGCAAGTGAATAATATTTAATATTTATCTTTTTCAGGTTCTCTTTTGAGTCAACACGGAAGAAAAAACCCTAGTAACACGTAAGTAATTTATAAATTATTTTAAAAACATATTTTAAAGCATGTGAATAATATATAATATTTGTCTTTTTCAGGTTCCCTTTTGAGTCAACACGGAAGAAAAAACTCTAATATCAAGTAAGTAATTTATAAATTATTTGAAAAAATATTCTTAAGCATGTGAATAATATTTCATTGTCTTTTTCAGGTTCCCCTTTGAGTCATCGCGGATGAAAAAACTCTAGTATCACGTAAGTAATTTAGAAGTTTTTTGAAAAAAATATTCTTAAGCTTGTGAATAATAATTAATATTTGTCTTTTTCTGGTTCCCTTTGAGTCAACACGAAAGAAAAAACTCTAGTGTCAAGTAAATAATTTATAAATTTTTTGAACAAAATATTCTTAAGCATGTGAATAATATTTAATCTTTGTCTCTTTCAGGTTCCCTTTTGACTCAACACGGAAAAAACCTCTTGTATCACGCAAGAAATTTATAAATTATTTGAAAAAATTTTCTTAAGCATGTGAATAATATTTTATATTTGTCTTTTTAAGGTTTGCTTTTGAGTCAACACGGAAGAAAAATCCCTAGTAACACGTAAATAATTTATAAATTATTTTAAAAACATATTTTAAAGCACGTGAATAATATTTAATATTTGTCTTTTTCAGGTTCCCTTTTGAGTCAACACGGAAGAAAAAACTCTAATATCAGGTAAATAATTTATAAATTATTTGAAAAAATATTCTTAAGCATGTGAATAATTTTTAATATTTGTCTTTTTCTGGTTCACTTTTGAGTTAACACGGAAGAAAAAACTCTAGTATCAAGTAAGTAATTTATAAAGTCAAAAAAATGTATTATTAACCAAGTGAATAATATTTAATATTTAGCTCTTTCAGGTTCCCTTTTGACTCAACACGGAAAAAACCTCTTTTATCACGTAAGAAATTTATAAGTTATTTGAAAAAAGATTCTGATGCATGTGAATAATATTTGAAATTTGTCTTTTTTAGGTTCCCTTTTTGAGTCAACCCGGGAGAAAACACACTAGTATCACGTAAGTATTTTATAAATTATTTTCAAGAAAAAGTATTCTCAAGCATGTGAATAATATTTAATAGTTGTCTTTTTAAGGCTCCTTTTCAAGTAGACACGGACGAAACAACTCCTGTATCACGTAAGTAATTAATAAATTCTTTGAAAAAAATGTTCTTGAGCATATGAATAATATCTAATATTTGTCTTTTTCAGGTTCCCTTTTGAGTCAACACCGACGAGAAACTTTATTATCACGTAAAATTTTATAAATTATTTGAAAAAATGTTCTTGAGCATGTGAATAATATTTAATATATGTCTTTTTCATGTTCCCCTTTAGAGTCAAGATGGAAGATAAAACACTAGTATCACGTAATTAATTTATAAATTATTTGAAAAAATGTTCTTGAGCATGTTAATAATATTTGATATTTGTCTTTTTCAGGTTCCTGTTTTGAGTCAACACGGAAACTTAAGTAATTGATAAATTATTTGAAAAAAATTTTTCTTGAGCATGTGAATAATATATAATAATTGCCTTTTTAAGGTTCTCTTTTGAGTCATCACGGAAGAAAAACCTTAGTATCACGTAAGTAATTTATAAATTAATTGAAAGAGAATTTTCTTAAACAGGTGAATAATATTTAATATTTGTCTTTTTCAGGTTCCCTTTTGAGTCAATACGGATGAATAACTTCTAGTATCACGTAAGTAATTTATAGATTATTTGAAAAAAAATATTTGAATAAATCCAAAAAAATGTTTGAATTCAGCATTTGAATAACATTGAATATTTTTCTTTTTCAGGTTCCTCTTTTGAATCAACGAGGAAGAAAAACTCTAGTATCATGTAATTAATTTATAAATTATTTGAAAAGAATGTTCTTGAGCTTGTGAATAACATTTAATATTTGTCTTTTTCAGGTTCTCCTTTTGAGTCAATCACGGAGAAAACAATCTAGTATCACGTAAGTAATTTATAAACTATTTGAAAAAAAATATTCATAAGCATTTGAATAATATTTGATATTTGTCTTTTTGAGGTTCCCTTTTGGGTCAACACGGAAGAAAAAACTCCAGTTTTAGGTAAGTTATTTATAAATTATTAAAAAAAATATTCTTAAGCCTGTGAATAATATTTAACTATATGTCTTTTTCAGGTTTCCTTTTGAGTCAACACGGAAGAAAAAATTCTTGTCTCACGTAAGTAATTTATAAATTACTTGAAAAAATATTTGTAAGCATGTCAATAATATTCAATATTTGTCTTTTTCAGGTTCCCTTTTGAGTCAACACAGAAGAAAAAACTGTAGTATGACGTAAGTAAATTATAAATTATATGAAAAAGTTATTCTCAATCATGTGACTAACACTTGATATTTGTCTTTTCCAGATTTCCTTTTGAGTCATCACGGAAGATAAGACTCTAGTATCACGTGAGTAATTTATAAAATATTTTGAAAAAAGATCCTTAAGCATGTGAATATTATTTAATATTTGTCTTTTTCAGGTTCCCTTTTGAGATAACAAGGAAGAAAAATCTCTAGTATCACGTAAGTAATTTATAAATTATTTGACCAAAAATATTCTGAAGCATGAGAATAATATTTAATATTTGTATTTTTTTAATATTTGTAAATTATAAATTATTTGGAAAAAAATTCCTAAGCATGTGAATAATATTCAATATTTGTCTTTTTCAGGTTCCTTTTTGAACAAACACGGAAGAAAAAACTCTAGTTTCACTTCAGTAATTTATAAATTATTTGAAAAAAAAAGTTCTTGAGCAAGTGAATAATATTTAATAATTGTCTTTTTCAGGTTCCATTTTGAGTCAACAAAGAGAAAAAAATTATTATCACATAAGTAATTTATAAATTATTTGAAAAAAAATGTTCTTGAGCCTGTGAATAATATTTAATATTTGTATTTTTCAGGCTGCTTGTTTAAGTCAACACGGAAGATAAGACTCTAGTATAACGTAAGTAATTTATAAATTATTTAGAAAAAAGATTCTTAAGCATGTGAACAATATTTAATATTTGTCTTTTTCAGGTTCCCTTTTGAGTTAACACGGAAGAAGAATCGCTAGTATCAGGTACGTAATTTATAAATTATTTGACAAAAATACTCTAAAGCCTGTAAATAATATTTCATATTTGTATTTTTCAGGCTGCTTGTTTAAGTCAACACGGAAGATAAGACTCTAGTATCACGTAAGTAATTTATAAATTATTTTGAAAAAAGATTCTTAAGCATGTGAATAATATTTAATATTTGTATTTTTCAGTTTCCCTTTTGAGTAAACACGGAAGAGAAATTCCTACTATCACGTAAGTAAATTATAAGTTATTTGGAAAAATAATTCTTAACCATGTGAATAATATTTAATATTTGTCTTTTTCAGATTCCTTTTTGAACAAACACGGAGGAAAAAACTCTAGTATCACGTAAGTAATTTATAAATTATTCTAAAAAAAATATTCTTGAGCATGTGAACAATATTTAATAATTGTCTTTTTTAGGTTCCCTTTTGAGTCAACATGGAAGAAAAACTTTAGTATCTTAAGTAATTTATAAATTATTTATAAATTATGAAAAAAAACTGTTCTTGAGCATATCAATAATATTAAACATATGCCTTTTTCAGTTTCCCCATTCGAGTCAACACGGAAAAAAAACTCTAATATTACATAAGTAATTTATAAGTTTTTTGAAAATATGTTCTTGACCATGTGAATAATATTTAATATTGGTCTTTTTCAGGATTCTTTTTTGAGTCAACACGGAAGAAAAAACTCAAGTATCACGTAAGTAATTGAGAAATTATTTGAACAAAAAATGTTCTTGAGCATCTGAATAATATTTAATAATTGTCTTTTTCAGGTTCTCACGGAAGAACACGGAGTCAACACGGAAGAAAAATCTCTAGTATCACGTAAGTAATTTATAAATTATTTGACAAACAATATTCTTAAGCATGTCAACAATGTTTAATATATGTATTTTTCAGTTTTCCTTTTGAGTAAACACGGAAGAAAAAAACTCTAGTATGACGTAAGTAATTTATAAATTATTGTAAAAAGATATTCTTAAGCATGTGAATAATTTTTAGTATTTGTCTTTTTCAGGTTCCCTTTTAGTCAACACGGAAGAAAAATCTCTAGTATCACGTAAGTAGATTATAAATTATTTGACAAACAATATTCTTAAGCATGTCAATAATATTTGATATATTTATTTTTCAGTTTCCCTTTTGAGTAAATCCGAAGAAAAAAACTCTATTATGACGTAAGTAATTTATAAATTATTGTAAAAAGATATTCTTAATCATGTGAATAATTTTTAATATTTGTCTTTTTCAGGTTCCCTTTTTAGTCAACACGGAAGATAGATCTCTAGTATCACGTGAGTAATTTATAAATTATTTGACAAACAATATTCTTAAGCAAATCAATAATATTTAATATATGTATTTTTCAGTTTCCCTTTTGAGTAAACACGGAAGAAAAAAACTCTAGTATGACGTAAGTAATTTATAAATTATTGTAAAAAGATATTCTTAAGCATGTGAATAATATTTAATATTTGTCTTTTTCAGGTTCCCTTTTGAGTTAACAAGAAAGAAAAAACTCTATTATGACGTAAGTAATTTATAAATTATTTGACAAGCAATATTCTTAAGCATGTCAATAATATTTAATATATGTATTTTTCAGTTTCCCTTTTGAGTAAACACGGAAGAAAAAACTCTAGTATGACGTAAGTGATTTATAAATTATTGTAAAAAGATATTCTTGAGCATATGAGTAATATTTAATATTTGTCTTTTCAGGTTCCATTTTGAGTCAACAGGTAAGAAAAATCTCTAGTATCACGTAAGTAATTTATAAATTATTTGACAAACAATATTCTTAAGCATGTCAATAATATTTAATATATGTATTTTTCAGTTTCCCTTTTGAGTAAACACGGAAGAAAAAAACTCTATTATGACGTGAGTAATTTATAAATTATTGTAAAAAGATATTCTTAAGCAAGTGAATAATTTTTAATATTCTTCTTTTTCATGTTCCCTTTTTAGTAAACACGGAATAAAAATCTCTAGTATCATTTAAGTAATTTATAAATTATTTGACAAATAATATTATTAAGCATATCAACAATATTTAATATATGTATTTTTCAGTTTCCCTTTTGAGTAGACGCGGAAGAAAAAAACTCTGTTATCACGTAAGTAATTTATAAATTATTGTAAAAAGATATTATTAAGCATGTGAATAATATTTACTATTTGTCTTTTTCAGGTTCCCTTTTAGTCAACACGGAAGAAAATCTCTAGTATCACGTAAGTAATTTATAAATTATTTGACAAAAAATATTCTTAAGCCTGTCATTAATATTTAATATATGTATTTTCAGTTTCCCTTTTGAGTAAACACGGAAGAAAAAAAAAATCTAGTATGACGTAAGTAATTTATAAATTATTGTAAAAAAATATTCTTAAAAATGTTAATAATTTTTAATATTTGTCTTTTTCAGGTTCCCTTTTTACTAAACACGGAAAAAAAATCTCTGGTATAAATTAATTAATTTATATATTACTTGACAAACAATATTTTTCATCATATCAACACTATTTAATATACGTATTTCTTGGTTTCCCTTTATATTAAACCAGTAAGAAAAAAACTCTGTAATCACGTAAGTAATTTATAAAGTATTGTAAAAATATATTATTAGGCATATGAGTAATATTTAATATTTGTCTTTTCAGGTTCTATTTTCAGTCAACAGGTAAGAAAAATCTCTAGTATCACGTAAGTAATATATAAATTATTTGACAAACAATATTCTTAAGCATGTCAATAATATTTAATATATGTATTTTTCAGTTTCCCTTTTGAGTAAACACTGAATAAAAAAACTATAGTATGACTTAATTAATTTATAAATTTTTTTAAAAAAACATTAATAATCATGGAATAATTTTCATTATTTTTATATTTCAGTTTACCTTTTTATTAAACAAGGAATACAAATCTCTAGTATCAGGAAATTAATTTATAAATTATTTCGCAAACAATATTATTAATAATTTCAATAATATTTAATATATGTTATTTTCAGTTTTCCTTTTGAGTCATCACGGAGTAAAAAAACTCTAGTATGACTTAAGTGATTTATAAATTATTGTAAAACTATATTCTTAAGTATATGAGTAATTTTTAATATTTGTCTTTTTTAAGTTCCCTTTTTAGTCAACAAGGAAGACAAATCTCAAGTATCACGTAACTAATTTATAAATTATTTGACAAAAATATTCTTAAGCATGTCAATAATATTTAATATATGTATTTTTCCGTTTCCCTTTTGAGTCAACACGGAAGAAAAAAACTCTAGTATGACTTAAGTAATTTATAAATTATTTTAAAAAGATATTCTTAAGCATGTTAATAATTTTTAATATCTGTCTTTTTCAGGTTCCCTTTTTAGTCAACACGGAAGAAAAATCTCTAGTATCACGTAAGTAATTTATAAATTGTTTGACAAACAGTATCCTTAAGCATGTCAATAATATTTAATATATGTATTTTTCAGTTTCCCTTTTGAGTAAACACGGAAGATAAAAACTCTAGTATGACGTAAGTAATTTATAAATTATTATAAAAAGATATTCTTAAGCATGTGAGTAATTTTTAATATTTGTCTTTTTCAGGTTTACTTTTTATTCAACAAGGAAGAAAAATCTCTAGTTTCACGTAAGTAATTTATAAATCATTTGACAAACAGTATTATTAAGCATGTGAATAATATTTAATATATGTAATTTTCTGTTTCCCTTTTGAGTAAACACGGAAGAAAAAAACTCTAGTATGACGTAAGTAATTTATAAATTATTGTAGAAAGATGTTCTTAAGCATTTCAATAGTTTTTAATATTTGTCTTTTTCAGGTTCCCTTTTTAGTAAACAGGGAAGAAAAATCTCTGGTATCACATAAGTAATTTATAAATTATTTGACAAAAAATATTGTTAAGCATATCAATAATATTTAATATATGTATTTTTCAGTTTCCCTTTTGAGTAAACACGGAATAAAAAAACTCTATTATGACGTAAGTAATTTATAAATTATTGTAAAAAGATATTCTTAAGCATGTGATTAATTTTTAATATTTGTCTTTTTCAGGTTCCGTTTTTAGTCAACACGGAAGAAAGATCTCTAGTATCACGTGAGTAATTTATAAATTATTTGACAAACAATATTCTTAAGCAAATCAATAATATTTAATATATGTATTTTTCAGTTTCCCTTTTGAGTAAACACGGAAGAAAAAAAACTCTAGTATGACGTAAGTAATTTATAAATTATTGTAAAAAGATATTCTTAAGCATGTGAATAATATTTAATATTTTTCTTTTTCAGGTTCCCTTTTTAGTCAACACGGAAGATAAATCTCTAGTATCACGTAAGAAATTTATAAATTATTCGACAAACAATATTCTTAAGCATGTCAATAATATTTAATATATGTATTTTTCAATTTCACTTTTGAGTAAACACGGAAGAAAAAACTCTAGTATGACGTAAGTGATTTATAAATTATTGTAAAAAGATATTCTTAAGCATGTGAATAATTTTTAATATTTGACTTTTCAGCTTCCCTTTTTTGACAACACGGACGAAAAATCTCTAGCATCACGTAAGTAATTTATAAATTATTTGACAAACAATATTCTTAAGCATGTCAATAATATTTAATATATGTATTTTTCAGTTTCCCTTTTGAGTAAACACGGAAGAAAAAAACTCTATTATGACGTAAGTAATTTATAAATTATTGTAAAAAGATATTCTTAAGCATGTGAATAATTTTTAATATTTGTCTTTTTCAGGTTCCCTTTTTAGTCAACACGGAAGACAAATCTCTAGTATGACCTAAGTAATTTATAAATTATTTGACAATAAATAAAATCAAGCATGTCAATAATATTTAATATATTTATTTTTCAGCTTCACTTTTGAGCAAACACGGAAGAAAAAAACTCTAGTATGACGTAAGTAATTTATATAGTATTGTAATAAGATGTTCTTAGGCATGTGAGTAATTTTTAATATTTGTTTTCTTCAAGTTCTATTTTTAGTCAACACAGAAAACAAATCTCAAGTATCACGTAAGTAATTTATAAATTATTTGACAAAAATTGCTATTAAGCATGTAAACAATATTTAATATTTGTATTTTTCAGCTTACCTTTTGAGTAAACACGGAAGAAAAAAAATCTATTATGACGTAAGTAATTTACAAATTATTGTAATAAGATATTCTTAAGCATGGGAATAATTTTTAATATTTGTCTTTTTCAGGTTCCCTTTTTAGTAAACAAGGAAGAAAAATATCTAGTATCAGTTAATTAATTTATAAATTATTTGACAAACAGTATTCTTAAGCATGTCAATAATATTTAATATATGTATTTTTCAGTTTTTGTTTTGAGTAAACACGGAAGAAAAAAACTCTAGTATGACGTAAGTAATTTATAAATTATTCTAAAAAAAATATTCTTGAGCATGTGAACAATATTTAATAATTGTCTTTTTTAGGTTCCCTTTTGAGTCAACATGGAAGAAAAACTTTAGTATCTTAATTAATTTATAAATTATTTATAAATTATGAAAAAAACTGTTCTTGAGCATGTCAATAATATTAAACATATGCCTTTTTCAGTTTCCCCATTCGAGTCAACACGAAAAAAAAACTCTAATATTACATAAGTAATTTATAAGTTTTTTGAAAATATGTTCTTGACCATGTGAATAATATTTAATATTGGTCTTTTTCAGGATTCTTTTTGAGTCAACACGGAAGAAAAAACTCAAGTATCACGTAAGTAATTGAGAAATTATTTGAACAAAAAATGTTCTTGAGCATCTGAATAATATTTAATAATTGTCTTTTTCAGGTTCTCACGGAAGAACACGGAGTCAACACGGAAGAAAAATCTCTAGTATCACGTAAGTAATTTATAAATTATTTGACAAACAATATTCTTAAGCATGTCAACAATGTTTAATATATGTATTTTCAGTTTCCCTTTTGAGTAAACACGGAAGAAAAAACTCTAGTATGACGTAAGTAATTTATAAATTATTGTAAAAAGATATTCTTAAGCATGTGACTAATATTTAATATTTGTCTTTTCCAGGTTCCCTTTTGAGTCAACACGGAAGATAAGACTCTAGTATCACGTGAGTAATTTATAAAATATTTTGAAAAAAGATCCTTCAGCATGTGAATATTATTTAATATTTGTCTTTTTCAGGTTCCCTTTTGAGATAACAAGGAAGAAAAATCTCTAGTATCACGTAAGTAATTTATAAATTATTTGACCAAAAATATTCTGAAGCATGAGAATAATATTTAATATTTGTATTTTTTTAATATTTGTAAATTATAAATTATTTGGAAAAAAATTCCTAAGCATGTGAATAATATTCAATATTTGTCTTTTTCAGGTTCCTTTTTGAACAAACACGGAAGAAAAAACTCTAGTTTCACTTCAGTAATTTATAAATTATTTGAAAAAAAAAGTTCTTGAGCAAGTGAATAATATTTAATAATTGTCTTTTTCAGGTTCGATTTTGAGTCAACAAAGAGAAAAAATTATTATCACATAAGTAATTTATAAATTATTTGAAAAAAAATGTTCTTGAGCCTGTGAATAATATTTAATATTTGTATTTTTCAGGCTGCTTGTTTAAGTCAACACGGAAGATAAGACTCTAGTATAACGTAAGTAATTTATAAATTATTTAGAAAAAAGATTCTTAAGCATGTGAACAATATTTAATATTTGTCTTTTTCAGGTTCCCTTTTGAGTTAACACGGAAGAAGAATCGCTAGTATCAGGTACGTAATTTATAAATTATTTGACAAAAATACTCTAAAGCCTGTAAATAATATTTCATATTTGTATTTTTCAGGCTGCTTGTTTAAGTCAACACGGAAGATAAGACTCTAGTATCACGTAAGTAATTTATAAATTATTTTGAAAAAAGATTCTTAAGCATGTGAATAATATTTAATATTTGTATTTTTCAGTTTCCCTTTTGAGTAAACACGGAAGAGAAATTCCTACTATCACGTAAGTAAATTATAAGTTATTTGGAAAAATAATTCTTAACCATGTGAATAATATTTAATATTTGTCTTTTTCAGATTCCTTTTTGAACAAACACGGAGGAAAAAACTCTAGTATCACGTAAGTAATTTATAAATTATTCTAAAAAAAATATTCTTGAGCATGTGAACAATATTTAATAATTGTCTTTTTTAGGTTCCCTTTTGAGTCAACATGGAAGAAAAACTTTAGTATCTTAAGTAATTTATAAATTATTTATAAATTATGAAAAAAACTGTTCTTGAGCATGTCAATAATATTAAACATATGCCTTTTTCAGTTTCCCCATTCGAGTCAACACGAAAAAAAAACTCTAATATTACATAAGTAATTTATAAGTTTTTTGAAAATATGTTCTTGACCATGTGAATAATATTTAATATTGGTCTTTTTCAGGATTCTTTTTTGAGTCAACACGGAAGAAAAAACTCAAGTATCACGTAAGTAATTGAGAAATTATTTGAACAAAAAATGTTCTTGAGCATCTGAATAATATTTAATAATTGTCTTTTTCAGGTTCTCACGGAAGAACACGGAATTAAAACGGAATATAAAACTTTAGTATAATGTAATTAATATATAAATTATTTAGCAAACAATATTCTTAAGCATGTAAATAATATTTAATACATGTTTTTATCAACTTTAAATTTGAGTAAACGCGGAAGAAAAAACTTTATTCTTAAGTAACTGATTTATAAATTATTTTAAAAAGATATTCTTAAGCATGTGAATAATTTTTAATATTTGTCTTTTTCAGGTTCCCTTTTTAGTCAACAAGGAAGACAAATCTCTAGTATCATCTAAGTAATTTATAGATTATTTGACAAACAATATTCTTAAGCATGTAAATAATATTTAATATATGTATTTTTCAGTTTCCCTTTTGAGCAAATACGGAAGAAAAAAACTCTAGTATGACGTAAGTAATTTATATATTATTTTAAAAAGATATTATTAAGTATATGAGTAATATTTACTATTTGTCTTTTTCAGGTTCCCTTTTTAGTCAACACGGAAGACAAATCTCTAGTTTCACGTAAGTAATTTATAAATTATTTGACAAACAATATTCTTAAGCATATGAGTAATATTTAATATTTGTATTTTTCAGGTTCCATTTTGAGTCAACACGGAAGAAAAATCTCTAGTATCACGTAAGTAATTTATAAATTATTGTAAAAAGATATTCTTAAGCATGTGAATAATATTTAATATTTGTCTTTTTCAGGTTCCCTTTTGAGTCAACATGGAAGAAAAAACTCTATTATCACGTAAGTAATTTATAAATTATTTGACAAACAATATTCTTAAGCATGTCAATAATATTTAATATATGTATTTTTCAGTTTCCCTTTTGAGTAAACACGGAAGAAAACTCTAGTATGACGTAAGTGATTTATAAATTATTGTAAAAAGATATTCTTGAGCATATGAATAATTTTTAATATTTGTCTTTTCAGGTTCCATTTTGAGTCAACACGGAAGAAAAATCTCTAGTATAACGTAAGTAATATATAAATTATTTCACAAACAATGTACTAAAGCATGTCAATACTATTTAATATATGTAATTTTCAGCTTCACTTTTGAGTAAACACGGAAGAAAAAAAACTCTAGTATGACGTAAGTAATTTATAAATTATTGTAAAAAGATATTCTTAAGTATATGAGTAATTTTTAATATTTGTCTTTTTCAGGGTCCCTTTTTAGTCAACACGGAAGACAAATCTCTAGTATCACGTAAGTAATTTATAAATTGTTTGAAAAACAGTATCCTTAATCATATCAACAATATTTAATATTCGTAATTCACCATGTTTGTTTTGAGTAGTCACGGAAGATAAAAACACTATTATGACGTAAGTACTTTACATACTATTATGATAATATGTTTTTAAGTATTTTAGTAGTAGTTATTATTTTTATTTTTCAAGTTCCATTTTTATTCAACAAGGAAGAAAAATCTCTAGTTTCACGTAATTAATTTATAAATTATTTGACAAATAATATTCTTAAGCATGTCAATAATATTTAATATATGTATTTTTGAGTTTCCCTTTTGAGTAAACACGGAAGAAAAAAACTCTATTATGACGTAAGTAATTTACAAATTATTGTAAAAAGATATTCTTAAGCATGGAATAATTTTTAATATTTGTCTTTTTCAGGTTCCCTTTTTAGTCAACAAGGAAGAAAAATCTCTAGTATCACGTAAGTAATTTATAAATTATTTGACAAACAGTATTCTTAAGCATGTCAATAATATTTAATATGTGTATTTTTCAGTTTCCCTTTTGAGTAAACACGGAAGAAAAAAAAAATCTAGTATGACGTAAGTAATTTATAAATTATTGTAAAAAAATATTCATAAGCATGTTAATAATTTTTAATATTTGTCTTTTTCAGCTTTCCTTTTTGTCAACAAGGAAGAAAAATCTCTAGTATCACGTAAGTAATTTATCAATTAATTGACAAAAAATATTCTTTAGCATGTCAATATTATTTAAAATATGTATTTTTCAGTTTCCTTTTGAGTAGACACGGAAGAAAAAAAACTCTAGTATGACGTAAGTAATTTATAAATTATTGTAATAATATGTTCTTAAGCGTGTGAGTAATTTTTAATATTTGTCTTTTTCAAGTTCCCTTTTTATTCAACACAAAAGAAAAATCTCTAGTTTCACGTCAGTAATTTATTAATTATTTCACAAACATTGTTCTTAAGCATATCAACAATATTTAATATTTGCATTTTTGAGTTTCATTTTTGAGTAAACACATAAGAAAAAAAAACTAGTATGACGTAAGTAATTTATAAATTATTGTAAAAAGATGTTATTAAGAATTTTATTAGTTTTTATTATCCTCCTTTTTCAGCTTCCCTATTTAGTCAACACTGAATACAAATATCTAGTATAACTTAAGTAATTTATAAATTATTTGGCAAACAATGTTCTTTAGCATGTCGATATTATTTAATATATGTATTTTTCAGTTTCCCTTTTGAGCAAACACGGAAGAAAAAAAACTCTATTGTGACGTAAGTAATCTACAAAGTATTGTAATAATATATTCTTAGACGTGTCAGTAATTTTTAATATTTGTATTCTTCAAGCTCCCTTTTTAGTCAACACGAAATAAAAATCTGTAGTATCACGTCAGTAATTTATAAATTATTTGACAAACAATGTTCTTAAGCATGTCAATAATATTTAATATATGTATTTTTGAGCTTCCCTTTTGAGTAAACACGGAAGAAAAAAAACTCTGGTATGACGCAAGTAATTTATAAATTATTGTAGAAAGATATTCTTAAGCATGTCAGTAATATTTAATATTTGTCTTTTTCAGGTTCCCTTTTTAGTCAACACGGAAGAAAAATCTCTACTATATCGTAATTAATTTATAAATTACTAGACAAAAAATATTCTTCAGCATATCAACAATATTTAATATACGTGTTTCTCGGTTTCCCTTTATAGCAATCAAAGAAGAAAAAATCTCTATTATGACGTAATCAATTTATAAATTTTAGTAAAAAGATGTACTTAAGGATATTAGTACTAGATATTTTCTTTCTTTTCAGGGTTTATTTAGTTACAACACGGAAGAAAAATCTCAAGCCTATCAACAGTTATATATCATTTAATTCGAAAACATTGTTATATGGACTAAAGTTAATGAAAATAATTTTTAATTTTCAGTATTATAGGAGATTAGTCACTGAAGAAAAAAAACTCTATTATGACGATAGTAATATACAAATTATTGTAATAAGATATTCTTAAACATGGGAATAATTTTTAATATTTGTCTTTTTCAGCTTCCCTTTTTATTCAACACGGAAGAAAAATCTCTAGTATCACGTAAGTAATTTATAAATTGTTTGACAAACAGTATCCTTAAGCATGTCAATAATATTTAATATATGTATTTTTCAGTTTCCCTTTTGAGCAAACACGGAAGAAAAAAACTCTAGTATGACGTAAGTAATTTATAAATTATTATAAAAAGATATTCTTAAGCATATGAGTAATTTTTAATATTTGTCTTTTTCAGGTTCCCTTTTTATTCAACACGGAAGACAAATCTCTAGTTTCACGTAAGTAATTTATAAATTATTTGACAAACAATATTCTGAAGCATATCAACAATATTTAATACGTGTAATTTATAATTTTCAGTTATAGTAGTCCCGGAAGAAAAAAACAATGTTATGCATTAAGCAATTAACTTAGTTGTGTAATAAGATATCTTTAGGCGTGTTAGTAGTAGACTTGCTCCTTCTTTTCAAGTTCCAAATTGTGAAATCTCGGTGGAAAAATCTCTGTCTTAACGTAAGTTTTATATAAGTTGTAACGAATACTATGTTAAGAAGACTAAAGTCAATATTTAATATATGTATTTTTCAGTATTCCAGGATATTCGTCATGGAAGAAAAAAAACTCTGTACTGACTTGAGTCATACACAATATATTGTAATAAGATATTTTTAAGCATGTGTATAATTTTTAATATTTGTCTTTTTCAGGTTCCCTTTTTAGTCAACACGGAAGAAAAATCTCTAGTATCACGTAAGTAATTTATAAATTATTTGACAAACAGTATTCTTAAGCATGTCAATAATATTTAATATATGTATTTTTCAGCTTCCCTTTTGAGTAAACACGGAAGAAAAAAACTCTAGTATGACGTAAGTAATTTATAAATTATTGTAAAAAGATATTCTTAAGCATGTGAATAATTTTTAATATTTGTCTTATTCAGGTTCCCTTTCTAGTAAACAAGGAAGAAAAATATCTAGTATCACTAAAGTAATTTATAAATTATTTGACAAACAGTATTCTTAAGCATGTCAATAATATATAATATATGTATTTTTCAGTTTTTGTTTTGAGAAGACCTGGAAGAAAAAAACTATAGTATGACGTAAATAATTTATAAATTATTTTAAAAAGATATTTTTAAGCATGTGTATAATTTTTAATATCTGTCTTTTTCAGGTTCCCTTTTTAGTCAACACGGAATAAAAATCTCTAGTATCTCTTATGTAATTTATAAATTGTTTCACAAACAATATCCTTAAGCATGTCAATAATATTTAATATATGTATTTTTCAGTTTCCTTTTTGAGTAAACACGGAAGAAAAAAACTCTGGTATGACGTAAGTAATTTATAAATTATTGTAAAAAGATATTCTTAAGCATGTTAATAGTTTTTAATATTTGTCTTTTTCAGGTTCTCTTTTTAGTCAACACGGAAGAAAAATCTATAGTATAACGTAAGTAATTTATAAATTATTTGACAAACAATATTCTTAAGCATGTCAATAATATTTAATATATGTATTTTTCAGTTTTCCTTTTGAGTAAACACGGAAGAAAAAAACTCTATTATGACTTAAGTAATTTATAAATTATTTTAAAAAGATATTCTTAAGTATATGAGTAATTTTTAATATTTGTCTTTTTCAGGTTTTCTTTTAAGTCATCACGGAAGAAAAATCTCTAGTATCACGTAAGTAATTTATAAATTATTTGACAAAAATTATTCTAAAGCCTGTATTCTCTAATCAAAATTTGCATTTTTCAGGGTACTATTTGAGTAGACACGGAAGAAAAAAAACTCTATTAGCAAGTAAGTAATTGATAAATGATTTTAAAAAGATGTTCTTAAGAACTTGAATAATTTTTATTATTTGCATATTTCAGGTTCACTTTTTAGTCAACACGGAAGAAAAATCTCTAGTATCACTTAAGTAATTTATAAATTATTTGACAAACAATATTCTTAAGCATGTCAATAATATTTAATATATGTATTTTTCAGTTTCCCTTTTGAGTAAACACGGAAGAAAAAAACTCTATTAGGACGTAAGCGATTTATAAAGTATTCTAAAAATATATTTTTAGGTATATTAATAATTTTTAATATCTGTTTTTTTTAGGTTCCCTTTTTAGACAACACAAAAGAAAAATTTCAAGTATCACGTAATTAATTTATAAATTATTTGACAAACAATATTCTTAAGCATATAGATATTATTTAATATATGTATTTTTCAGCTTCCCTTTTGAGCAAATACAGGAGAAAAAAAACTCTATTATGACGTAAGTAATCTACAAATTATTATAATAATATATCCTTAAGCGTGTGAGCAATTTTTAATATTTGTATTTTTCAAGCTCCCTTTTTATTCAACAAGAAATAAAAATCTCTAGTTTCACGTAAGTAATTTATAAATTATTTGACAAACAATGTTCTTAAGCATGTGAATAATATTTAATATTTGTCTTTTTCAGGTTCCCTTTTGAGTCAACATGGATAAAAAAACTCTATTATGACGTAAGTAATTTATAAATTATTGTAAAAAGATATTCTTAAGCATTTGAGTAATATTTAATAATTTTCTTTTTCAGGTTCTCTTTTTGTCAACAAGGAAGAAAAATCTTTAGCTTCACGTAAGTAATTTATCAATTAATTGACAAAAAATATTCTTTAGCATGTCAATATTATTTAATATATGTATTTTTCAGTTTCCCTTTTGAGTAAACACGGAAGAAAAAAAACTCTAGTATGACGTAAGTAATTTATAAATTATTGTAAAAAGATATTCTTAAGCATGTGAATAATTTTTAATATTTGTCTTATTCAGGTTCCCTTTCTAGTCAACAAGGAAGAAAATCTCTAGTATCAATTAAGTAATTTATCAATTAATTCAAAAAAAATATTCTTTATCATGTAGACATTATTTATAAATTTTAATTTTGATTTTCCTTTTTGATTAGACAATTAAGAAAAGCAAGTACCTTATGAAGTATGTAATTTAAATATTATTATAAAAAGATATTCTTAAGAATGGTAATAATTTTTATTTTATGTCTTTTTCAGGGTTCGTTTTTGTCAACAATTAAGAAAAATCTATAGTTTAACGAAATTAATATATAAATTATTTCACAAATAGTGATATTAAGCATATAAATACTATTTATTATATGTATTTTTTAGGGTACCATTTGATCCAACATTGAAGAAAAAAAACTCTATTATAAAGTAAGTATTTAACATATTATTTTAATAAGATATTCTTAATCATATGAATAATTGTTAATATTTGTATTATTAAGGTTCCCTTTTTAGTAATCAAGGAATAAAAATCTCTAGTATCACGTAAGTAATTTATAAATTATTTGACAAACAATATTCTTAAGCATGTCAATAATATTTAATATATGTATTTTTCAGTTTCCCTTTTGAGTAAACACGGAAGAAAACTCTAGTATGACTTAAGTAATTTATAAATTATTGTAAAAAGATATTCTTAAGCATGTTAATAATTTTTAATATCTGTCTTTTTCAGGGTCCCTTTTTAGTCAACACAGAAGACAAATATCTAGTATCACGTAAGTAATTTATAAATTATTTGACAAACAATATTCTTAAGCATGTCAATAATATTTAATATATGTATTTTTCAGTTTCCCTTTTGAGAAAACATGGAAGAAAAAAACTCTATTATCACTTATGTAATTTATAAATTATTTTAAAAAGATATTCTTAAGCATGTGAATAATTTTTAATATTTGTCTTTTTCAAGTTCCCTTTTTAGTCAACAAGGAAGAAAAATCTCTAGTATCACGTAAGTAATTTATAAATTATTTGACAAACAGTATTCTTAAGCATGTCAATAATATTTAATATATGTATTTTTCAGTATTCCTTTTGAGTAAACATGGAAGAAAAAAACTCTAGTATAACGTATGTAATTTATAAATTATTTGAAAAAATGTTTTAGAAACTGTGAATAATTATTAATCTTTGTCTTTTCCAGCTTTACTTTTTAGTCCACACATAGAAAAAACTTATCATCAAGTAAGTAAATGATAAATTATTTGAAAGAAAATATTCATAATTATGTGAATAATATTTAGTTTTTGTCTTTTTCAGGTTCCAATTTGAGTCAACACGGATAAAAAACCTCTAGTATCTCGTAAGTAATTTATAAATTATTTCACAAACAATATTCTTAAGCAGGTCAATAATATTTAATATATGTAATTTTCAGTTTCCTTTTTGAGTAGACACTGAATAAAAACAACTCTATTATGACGTAAGTAATTTAAAATTTATTGTAAACAGATATTCTTAAGCATGGGAATAATTTTTAATATTTGTCTTTTTCAAGTTTCCTTTTTAGTCAACACGGAAGACAAATCTCTAGTATCAGGTAAGTAATTTATAAATTATTTGACAAACAATATTCTTAAGCATGTCAATAATATTTAATATATGTATTTTTCAGTTTCCCTTTTGAGTTAACGCGGAAAAAAACTCTAGTATGACGTAAGTAATTTATAAATTATTGTAAAAAGATATTCTTAAGCATGTTAATAATTTTTAATATCTGTCTTTTTCAGGTTTCCTTTTTATTCAACGAAGAATAAAAATATCTAGCTTAACTTAAGTAATTTATAAATTATTTTACAAACAGTATTCTTAAGCATGTCAATAATATTTAATAAATGTATTTTTCATTTTTTCTTTTGAGAAAACCTGGAAGAAAAAAACTCTAGTATGACGTAAGTAATTTATAAATTATTTTAAAAAGATTTTTTTAAGCATGTGTATAATTTTTAATATCTGTCTTTTTCAGGTTCCCTTTTTAGTCAACAAGGAAGAAAAATCTCTAGTATCACGTAAGTAATTTATAAATTATTTGACAAACAGTATTCTTAAGCATGTCAATAATATTTAATATATGTATTTTTCAGTTTTCGTTTTGAGTAAACACGGAAGAAAAAAACTCTAGTATCACGTATATAATTTATAAATTATTTGAAAAAAATGTTCTTGAACCTGTGAATAATATTTAATATTTGTCTTTTTACGGTTCACTTTTAAGTCAAAACAGAAGAAA
Source organism: Artemia sp. Qi Xiang Cuo (assembly GCF_049724085.1). Lineage (NCBI taxonomy): Eukaryota > Metazoa > Arthropoda > Branchiopoda > Anostraca > Artemiidae > Artemia > Artemia sp. Qi Xiang Cuo. Next base: position 55,876,123 of record NC_142803.1, read on the forward strand.
ACCTTAGTATCAAGTAAGTAATTGATAAATTATTTGAAAGAAAATATTCTTAAGCATGTGAATAATATTTAGTATTTGTCTTTTTCAGGTTCCATTTTGAGTCAACACGGATAAAAAACCTCTAGTATCACGTAAGTAATTTATCAATTATTTGACAAACAATGTTCTTAAGCATGTCACTAATATTTAATATATGTATTTTTCAGTTTCCCTTTTGAGTAAACACGGAAGAAAAAAACTTTAGTATGACGTAAGTAATTTATAAATTATTGTAAAAAGATATTCTTAAGCATGTGAGTAATATTTAATATTTGTCTTTTCAGGTTCCCTTTTGAGTCAAAACGGAAGAAAAATCTCTAGTATCACGTAAGTAATTTATAAATTATTTGACAAACAATATTCTTAAGCATGTCAAAAATATTTAATATATGTATTTTTCAGTTTCCCTTTTGAGTAAACACGGAAGAAAAAACTCTTTTTCAGGTTCCCTTTTTATTCAAAAAGGAAGACAAGTATCTATCTTCACGAAATTAATTTATAAATTATTTGACAAACAATATTCTTAAGCATGTCAACAATATATAATATATGTATTTTTCAGTTTCCCTTTTGAGAAAACATGTAAGAAAAAGACTCTATTATCACTTATGTAATTTATAAATTATTGTAAAAAGATATTCTTAAGCATATTAGTAATATTTAATATTTGTCTTTTTCAGGTTTCCTTTTTAGTCAACAAAGAAGACAAATCTCTAGTTTCACGTAAGTAATTTATAAATTATTTGACAAACAATATTCTTAAGCATGTCAATAATATTTAATATATGTATTTTTCAGTTTTCCTTTTGAGTAAACACGGAAGAAAAAAACTCTAGTATCACGTATGTAATTTATAAATTATTTGAAAAAAATGTTCTTGAACCTGTGAATAATATTTAATATTTGTCTTTTTCAGGTTCCCTTTTAAGTCCACACGGAAGAAAACCTTAGTATCACGTAAGTAAATGATAAATTATTTGAAAGAAAATATTCTTAAGCATGTGAATAATATTTAGTATTTGTCTTTTTCAGGTTCCATTTTGATTCAACATGGATAAAAAAAACCTCTAGTATCACGTAAGTAATTTATAAATTATTTGACAAACAATGTTCTTAAGCATGTCACTAATATTTAATATATGTATTTTTCAGTTTCCCTTTTGAGCAGACACGGAAGAAAAAAACCCTAGTATGACGTAAGTAATTTATAAATTATTGTAAAAATATATTCTTAAGCATGTGAGTAATTTTTAATATTTGTTTTATTAAGGTTCCCTTTTTAGTCAACACTGAAGACAAATCTCTAGTATCACATAAGTAATTTATAAATTATTTGACAAACAATATTCTTAAGCATGTCAACAATATTTAATATATGTATTTTTCAGTTTCCCTTTTGAGTAAACACGGAAGAAAAAAACTCTAGTATGACGTAAGTAATTTATAAATTATTGTAAAAAGATATTCTTAAGCATGTGAATAATTTTTAATATTTGTCTTTTTCAAGTTCCCTTTTTAGTCAACACTGAAGAATAATTTATAGTATCATGTAAGTAATTTATAAATTATTTGACAAAAAATATTCTTAAGCATGTCAACAATATTTAATATATGTATTTTTCAGTTTCACTTTTGAGTAAACAAGGATTAGAAACACTCTAGTATGACGTAAGTGATTTATAAATTATTGTAAGAATATATTTTTAAGCATGTGATTAATTTTTAACATTTGTCTTTTTCAAGTTCCCTTTTTAGACAACACGGAAGAAAAATCTCTAGTATCACGTAAGTAATTTATAAATTATTTGACAAAAAATGTTCTTAAGAATTTAAATAATATTTAATATATGTATTTTTCAGTTTCCCTTTTGAGTAAACACGGAAGAAAAAAAAACTCTATTATGACGTAAGTAATTTATAAATTATTGTAAAAAGATATTCTTAAGCAAGTGAATAATTTTTAATATTTGTCTTTTTCAGGTTCCCTTTTTAGTCAACACGGAAGAAAAATCTTTAGTATCACGTAAGTAATTTATAAATTATTTGACAAACAATATTCCTAAGCATGTCAATAATATTTAATATATGTATTTTTCAGTTTTCCTTTTGAGTAAACACGGAAAAAACTCTAGTATGACGTAAGTAATTTATAAATTATTGTAAAAAGATATTCTTAATCATATGAATAATTTTTAATATCTGTATTTTTCAGGTTCCCTTTTTAGTCAACACGGAATTAAAATCTCTACTATCTCTTATGTAATTTATAAATTATTTCACAAACAATATTCTTAAACATGTCAATAATATTTAATATATGTAATTTTCAGTTTCCCTTTTGAGTAAACACGGAAAAAAAATCTCTAGTATGACGTAAGTAATTTATAAATTATTTGGCAAACAATATTCTTAAGCATGTAGACAATATTTAATATACGTATTTTTCAGTTTCCCTTTTGAGTAAACACGGAAAAAAAACTCTAGTATGACGTAAGTAATTTATAAATTATTGTAAAAAGATATTCTTAAGCATGTTAATAATTTTTAATATCTGTCTTTTTCAGGTTCCCTTTTTAGTCAACACAGAAGAAAAATCTCTAGTATCGCGTAAGTAATTTATAAATTGTTTGAAAAACAATATCCTTAAGCATGTCAATAATATTTAATAAATTATTTATAATTTATTTATAATTATAATTTATAAATTATTGTAGGAAGATATTCTTCAGCATGTGAGTAATTTTTAACATTTGTCTTTTTCAAGTTCCCTTTTTAGTCAACACGGAAGAAAAATCTTTAGTATCACGTAAGTAATTTATAAATTATTTGACAAACAATATTCCTAAGCATGTCAATAATATTTAATATATGTATTTTTCAGTTTTCCTTTTGAGTAAACCCGGAAGAAAAAAACTCTAGTATGACGTAAGTAATTTATAAATTATTGTAAAAAGATATTCTTAAGCATGTGAATAATTTTTAATATCTGTATTTTTCAGGTTCCCTTTTTAGTCAACACGGAATTAAAATCTCTACTATCTCTTATGTAATTTATAAATTATTTCACAAACAATATTCTTAAACCGGTCTATAATATTCAATATATGTAATTTTCAGTTTCCTTTTTGAGTAGACACGGAAAAAAAAACTCTAGTATCAAGTAAGTAATTTATAAATTATTTGACAAACAATATTCTTAAGCATGTCAACAATATTTAATATACGTATTTTTCAGTTTCCCTTTTGAGTAAACACGGAAAAAAAACTCTAGTATGACGTAAGTAATTTATAAATTATTGTAAAAAGATATTCTTAAGCATGTGAGTAATTTTTAATATCTGTCTTTTTCAGGTTCCCTTTTTAGTCAACACGGAAGAAAAATCTCTAGTATCGCGTAAGTAATTTATAAATTATTTGACAAACAGTATTCTTAAGCATGTCAATAATATTTAATATATGTATTTTTCAGTTTCCCTTTTGAGTAAACACGGAATAAAAAAACTCTGTTATCACTTAAGTAATTTATAAATTATTGTAAAAAGATATTCTTAAGCATGTAAATAATATTTATTATTTGTCTTTTTCAGGTTCCCTTTTTAGTCAACACGGAAGAAAAATATCTAGTATAAAGTAAGTAATTTATAAATTATTTGACAAATAATATTCTTAAGCATGTCAATAATATATAATATATGTATTTTTCAGTTTTCCTTTTGAGTAAACAAGGAATAAAAAAACTCTAGTATGAAGTAATTAATTTATAAATTATTGTAAAAAGATATTCTTAATCATATGAATAATTTTTAATATCTGTATTTTTCAGGTTCCCTTTTTAGTCAACATTGAATTAAAATCTCTAGTATCTCTTAAGTAATTTATAAATTATTTCACAAAAAATATTATTGAGCATTTCTATAATATTTAATATATGTAATTTTCAGTTTCCTTTTTGAGTAGACACGGAAGAAAAAAAACTCTAGTATGACGTAAGTAATTTAAAAATTATTATAAAAAGATATTCTTAAGCATGTGAGTAATTTTTAATATTTGTCTTTTTCAGGTTCCCTTTTTATTCAACAAGGAAGAAAAATCTCTAGTTTCACGTAAGTAATTTATAAATTATTTGACAAACAATATTCTTAAGCATGTCAATAATATTTAATATATGTATTTTTCAGTTTTCCTTTTGAGTTAACGCGGAAAAAAACTCTAGTATGAATTAAGTAATTTATAAATTATTGTAAAAAGATATTCTTAAGAATGTTAATAATTTTTAATATCTGTCTTTTTCAGGTTCCCTTTTTAGTCAACACGGAAGAAAAATATCTAGTATCACGTAAGTAATTTATAAATTATTTGAAAAACAGTATTATTAAGCATATCAATAATATTTAATATATGTATTTTTCATTTTTCCTTTTGAGAAAACAAGGAAAAAACTCTAGTATGACTTAAGTAATTTATAAATTATTTTAAAAAGATATTTTTAAATATATTAGTAGTATTTAATTTCTGTATTTTTAAGGTTCCCTGTTTAGTCAACAAGGAATACAAATCTCTGGTATAACGTAAGTAATTTATAAATTATTTGACAAACAGTATTCTTAAGCATGTCAATAATATATAATATACGTATTTTTCAGTTTTCGTTTTGAGAAAAAATGGAAGAAAAAAACTCTAGTATCACGTAAATAATTTATAAATTATTTGAAAAAATGTTTTTGAACCTGTGAATAATATTTAATATTTGTCTTTTTACGGTTCCCTTTTAAGTCCACACAGAAGAAAACCTTAGTATCACGTAAGTAATTGATAAATTATTTGAAAGAAAATATTCTTAAGCATGTGAATAATATTTAATATTTGTCTTTTTCAGGTTCTATTTTGAGTCAACACGGAAAAAAAAATCTCTAGTATCACGTAAGTAATTTATAAATTATTTGACAAACAATGTTCTTAATCATATAACTAATATTTAATATATGTATTTTTCAGTTTCCCTTTTGAGTAGACACTGAAGAAAAAAAACTCTATTATGACGTAAATAATTTATATATTATTGTTAAAATATATTCTTATGCATTTTAGTAATAGTTAATATTTGTCTTTTTCAGGTTCCCTTTCTAGTCAAAACGGAAGACAAATCTCTAGTATCACGTAAGTAATTTATATATTATTTGACAAACAATATTCTTAAGCATGTCAACAATATTTAATATATGTATTTTTCAGTTTCCCTTTTGAGTAAACACGGAAGAAAAAAACTCTAGTATGACGTAAGTAATTTATAAATTATTGTAAAAAGATATTCTTAAGCATGTTAGTAATTTTTAATATTTGTCTTTTTCAAGTTCCCTTTTTAGTCAACACGGAAGAAAAATTTCTAGTATCATGTAAGTAATTTATAAATTATTTGACAAAAAATATTCTTAAGCATGTCAACAATATTTAATATATGTATATTTTCAGTTTCCCTTTTGAGTAAACACGGAAGAAAAACACTCTAGTATGACGTAAGCAATTTATAAATTATTGTAGGAATATATTCTTAAGCATGTGATTAATTTTTAATATTTGTCTTTTTCAAGTTCCCTTTTTAGACAACACGAAAGAAAAATCTCTAGTATCACGTAAGTAATTTATAAATTATTTGGCAAAAAATGTTCTTAATCATATAAACAATATTTAATATTTGTCTTTTTCAGTTTCCCTTTTGAGTCAACATGGAAGAAAAAAAACTCTATTATAACGTAAGTAATTTATAAATTATTGTAAAAAGATATTTTTAAACATGGAGTAATTTTTAATATTTTTCTTTTTCAAGATTCGTTTTCAGTCAAAACGGAAGAAAAATCTCTAGCATCACTAAATTAATTGATAAATTATTTGAAAGAAAATATTCTTAAGGATGTCAATGATATTTAATATATGTATTTTTCAGTTTTCCTTTTGAGTAGACACGGAAGAAAAAAACTCTAGTATGACGTAAGTAATTTATAAATTATTGTAAAAAGATATTTTTAAGCATGTGTATAATTTTTAATATTTGTCTTTTTCAGGTTCCCTTTTTAGTCAACACGGAATAAAAATCTCTACTATCTCTTATGTAATTTATAAATTATTTCACAAACAATATTCTTAAACAGGTCAATAATATTCAATATATGTAATTTTCAGTTTCCTTTTTGAGTAGACACGGAAGAAAAAAAACTCTAGTATCATGTAAGTAATTTATAAATTATTTGACAAACAATATTCTTAAGCATGTCAATAATATTTAATATATTTATTTTTCAGTTTCCATTTTGAGTAAACACGGAAAAAAAAACTCTAGTATGACTTAAGTAATTTATAAATTATTTTAAAAAGATATTCTTAAGAATGTTAATAATTTTTAATATTTGTCTTTTTCAGGTTTCCTTTTTAGTCAACACGGAAGAAAAATCTCTAGTATCGCGTAAGTAATTTATAAATTGTTTGAAAAACAATATCCTTAAGCATGTCAATAATATTTAATATATGTATTTTTCAGTTTACCTTTTGAGTAAACACGGAAGAAAAAAACTCTAGTATGACTTAAGTAATTTATAAATTATTGTAAAAAAATTTTCTTAAGCATATGAGTAATATTTAATATTTGTCTTTTCAGGTTCCCTTTTGAGTCAACACGGAAGAAAAATCTCTAGTATCACGTAAGTAATTTATAAATTATTTGACAAATAATATTCTTAAGCATGTCAATAATATATAATATATGTATTTTTCAGTTTTCCTTTTGAGTAAACATGGACGAAAAAAACTCTAGTATCAAATAAGTAATTTATAAATTATTTTAAAAAATGTTCTTGATCCTGTGAATAATATTTAATATTTGTCTTTTTCAGGTTCCCTTTTAAGTCCACACGGAAGAAAACCTTAGTATCCTGTAAGTAATTGATAAATTATTTGAAAGAAAATATTATTAATCATGTGAATAATATTTAGTATTTGTGATTTTCAGGTTCTAATTTGAGTCAACATGGATAAAAAAATATCTAGTATCACGTAAGTAATTTAACAATTATTTGAAAAAATTTTTCTAGAGAATGTGAATAATATTTTATATTTGTCTTTTTAAGGTTCCTATCTGAGTCAACATAGACGAAAACCTTTAGTATAATGTAAGTAATTCATAAATTATTCGCAAAAAAATTTTCTTAAGCATATGAGTAATATTTAATATTTGTCTTTTCAGGTTCCTTTTTGAGTCAACACGGAGGAAAAATCTCTGGTATCACGTAAGTAATTTATAAATTATTTGACAAATAATATTCTTAAGCATATCAATAATATATAATATATGTATTTTTCAGTTTTCCTTTTGAGTAAACACGGAAGAAAAAAAACTCTAATATGAAGTAAGTAATTTATAAATTATTGTAAAAAGATATTCTTAAGCATGTGAATAATATTTAATAGTTGTCTTTTTCAGGTTCCCTTTTTAGTTAAGTAATTTATAAATTATTTGACAAACAATATTCTTAAGCATGTAAATAATATTTAATATATGTATTTTTCAGTTTCCCTTTTTAGTAAACACGGAAGAAAAAAAACTCTATTATGAAGTAAGTAATTTATAAATTATTGTAAAAATATATTCTTAAGCATGTGAATAATTTTTAATATTTGTCTTTTTCAGGATCCCTTTTTAGTCAACAGGTAAGAAAAATCTCTAGTATCACGTAAGTAATATATAAATTATTTGACAAAAATTATTCTTAAGCATGTAATTAATATTTAATATTTGTATTTTTCAGTTTCCCTTTTGAGTAAAAACGGAAAAAAAACTATAGTATGAAGAAAGTAATTTATAAATTATTGTAAAAATATATTCTTAAGAATTTTAATAATTTTTATTATTTGTCTTTTTCAAGTTCAGTATTTAGTCAACACGGAAGAATAATTTCTACTATCATGTAAGTAATTTATAAATTATTTGACAAAAAATATTCTTAAGTATATCAACAATAATTAATATATGTGTTTTTCAGTTTCTATTTTGAGTAAACCCGTATGAGAAAAACTCTATTATGACGTAAGCAATTTATAAATTATTTTAAAAATATATCTTTAATTATGTTATTAATTTTTAATATTTGTCTTTTTCAAGTTAAATGTTTAGACAACACGAAAGAAAAATCTCTAGTATAACGTAAGTAATTTATAAATTATTTGAAAAAAAATGTTATTAAGAATGTCAATAATATTTAATATATGTATTTTTCAGCTTCCCTTTTGAGTAAACACGAAAAAAAAACTCTATTATGACGTAAGTAATTTATAAATTATTATAAAAAGATATTCTTAAGCATGTGAATAATTTTTAATATCTGTCTTTTTAAGGTTTTGTTTTAAGTCATAACGGAAGAAAAATCTTTAGTATCACGTAATTAATTTATAAATTATTTGACAAACAATATTATTATAGTATGACGTAAGTAATTTATAAATTATTGTAAAAATATATTCTTAAGCATTTTAATAATTTTTAATATTTTTCTTTTTCAAGTTCTCTTTTTAGTCAACACGGAAGAAAAATCCCTAGTATCATGTAAGTAATTTATATTAAAAAAAATCAACACGGAAGAAAAATCTCTAGTATCACGTAAGTAATTTATAAATTATTTGACAAACAATATTCTTAAGCATGTCAATAATATTTAATATATGTATTTTTCAGTTTTCCATTTGAGTAAACACGGAAGAAAAAACTTTAGTATGACGTAAGTAATTTATAAATTATTGTAAAAAGATATTCTTAAGTATATGATTAATTTTTAATATTTGTCTTTTTCAGGTTCCCTTTTTAGTCAACACGGAAGACAAATCTCTAGTATCACGTAATTAATTTATAAATTATTTGACAAACAATATTCTTAAGCAAAACTCTTTTTAATATTTGTCTTTTTCAGGTTCCCTTTTTAGTCAACACGGAAGAAAAATCTCTAGTATCACGTAAGTAATTTATAAATTATTTGACAAACAATATTCTTAAGCATGTCAATAGTATTTAATATATGCATTTTTTAGTTTCCCTTTTGAGTAAACACAGAATAAAAACACTCTAGTGTGACGTAAGCAATCTATAAATTATTGTAAAAAGATATTCTTAAGCATGTGAGTAATTTTTAATATTTGTATTTTTCAAGCTCCCTTTTTAGTCAACACGGAAGACAAGTCTCTAGTATCACGTAAGTAATTTATAAATTATTTGACAAACAATATTCTTAAGCATGTAAACACTATTTATTATATGTATTTTTTAGTATCCCTTTTGAGTAAACACGGAAGAAAAAATCTCTAGTATAACGTAAGTAATTTACAAATTATTGTAATAAAACATTCTAAAGCGTGGAATAATTTTCAATATTTTTCTTTTTCAGGTTCCGTTTTTAGTCAACACGGAAGAAAAATCTTTAGCATCACGTAAGTAATTTATAAATTATTTGACAAACAATATTCTTAAGCATGTCAATAATATTTAATATATGTATTTATCAGTTTTCCTTTTGAGTAAACACGGAATAAAAAACTCTAGTATGACGTAAGTGATTTATAAATTATTGTAAAAAGATATTCTTAAGTATATGAGTAGTTTTTAATATTTGTCTTTTTCAGGTTCCCTTTTTAGTCAACACGGAAGACAAATCTCTAGTATCACGTAATTAATTTATAGATTATTTGACAAACAATATTCTTAAGCATGTCAATAATATTTAATATATATATTTTTCAGTTTCCCTTTTGAGTAAACACGGATGAAAAAAACTCTAGTATGACGTAAGTAATTATTAAATTATTGTAAAAAGATATTCTTAAGCATGTTAATAATATTTAATATTTGTCTTTTTCAGGTTCTCTTTTTAGTCAACACGGAGGAAAATCAATAGTATCACGTAAGTAATTTATAAATTATTTGACAAACAATATTCTTAAGCATGTCAATAATATTTAATATATGTATTTTTCAGTTTCCCTTTTGAGTAAACACGGAAAAAAAACTCTAGTATGACGTAATTAATTTATAAATTATTGTAAAAAGATAGTCTTAAGCATGTGAATAATTTTTAATATTTGTCTTTTTCAAGTTTCCTTTTTAGTCAAAACGGAAGAATAATTTCTAGTACCAAGTAAGTAATTTATAAATTATTTGACAAACAATATTCTTAAGTATGTCAAAAATATTTAATATATGTGTATTTCAGTTTCCCTTTTGAGTAAACACGGAGTAAAAAAACTCTAGTATGACGTAAGTAATTTATAAATTATTTTAAAACGATTTTCTTAAGTATATGAGTAATTTTTAATATTTGTCTTTTTTAAGGTCCCTGTTTAGTCAACAAAGAATACAAATCTCAAGTCTCACGTAAGTAATTTATAGATTATTTGACAAAAATCGTTCTTAAGGATGTCAACAATATTTATTATTTGTATTTTTCAGCTTCCTTTTTGAGTAAACACGGAAGAAAAAAAACTCTAGTATGACGCAAGTAATTTATAAATTATTGTAAAAAGATATTTTTAAGCATTTTAATAATTTTTAATATTTGTCTTTTTCAGGTTCCCTTTTTAGTCAACACGGAAGACAAATCTCAAGTATAACATAAGTAATTTATAAATTATTTGACAAACAATATTCTTAAGCATGTCAACAATATTTAATATATTTATATTTTAGTTTCCCTTTTGAGTAAACACTTAAGAAAAAAACTATAGTATGACTTAAGTAGTTTATAAATTATTGTAAAAAAATATTCTTTAGCATGTTAGTAATTTTTAATATTCGCCTTTTCAAGTTTCGTTTTTAGTCAAGACGGAGGAAAAATTTCTAGTATCACGTATGTAATTTATAAAGTATTTGAAAAAAAATATTTTTAAGCATGTCAATAATAATTAATATATTTTTTTTTCAGTTTTCCTTTTCAGTAAACACGGAAGAAAAAAACTCTGTTATCACTTAAGTAATTTATAAATTATTTTAAAAAGATATTCTTAAGTATATGAGTAATTTTTAATATTTGTCTTTTTTAGGTTCCCTTTTTAGTCAACACGGAAGACAAATCTCTAGTATCACGCAAGTAATTTATAAATTATTTGACAAACAATATTCTTAAGCATGTCAATAATATTTAAAATATGTATTTTTTACTTTCCCTCTTGAGTAAACACATAAGAAAAAAACTCTATTATGACGTAAGTAATTCATAAATTATTGTAAAAAAACATTCTTAAGCATGGAATAATTTTCAATATTTGTCTTTTTCAGGTTCACTTTTTAGTCAACACGGAAGAAAAATCTCTAGTATCATGTAAGTAATTTATAAATTATTTGACAAACAATATTCTTAAGCATGTAAATAATATTTAATATATGTATTTTTCAGTTTTCCATTTGAGTAAACACGGAAGAAAAAACTTTAGTATGACGTAAGTGATTTATAAATTATTGTAAAAAGATATTCTTAAGTATATGAGTAGTTTTTAATATTTGTCTTTTTCAGGTTCCCTTTTTAGTCAACACGGAAGACAAATCTCTAGTATCACGTAAGTAATTTATAAATTATTTCACAAAAAATATTCTTAAGCATGTCAATAATATTTAATATATATATTTTTCCGTTTCCCTTTTGAGTAAACACGGAAGAAAAAAACACTAGTATGACGTAAGTAATTTATAAATTATTGTAAAAAGATATTCTTAAGCATGTTAATAATATTTAATATTTGTCTTTTTCAGGTTCCCTTTTTAGTCAACACGGAGGAAAATCTCTAGTATCACGTAAGTAATTTATAAATTATTTGACAAACAATATTCTTAAGCATGTCTTCAATATTTAATATTTGTATTTTTTAGTTTCCCTTTTGAGTAAAAACGGAAGAAAAAAACTCTATTATGAAGAAAGTAATTTATAAATTATTGTAAAAAGATAGTCTTAATCATTTTAGTAATTTTTATTATTTGTATTTTTATAGTTCCCTTTTTAGTCAACACGGAATAATAATTTATAGTATCATGTAATTAATTTATAAATTATTTGAAAAACAATATTTTTAAGTATTTCAACTATTTTTAATATATTTGTATTTTCAGGTTCCCTTTTGAGTAAACAAAGATGAAAAAAACTCTATTATGACGTAAGCAATTTATAAATTATTGTAAAAATTTATTGTAAAGTATGTGAGTAATTTTTATTATTTGTATTTTTCAGGTTCCCTTTTTAGTCAACACGGAGGAAAAATCTCTAGTATCATGTAAGTAATTTATAAATTATTTGACAAACAATATTCTTAAGCATGTCAATAATATTTAATATATGTATTTTTCAGTTTCCCTTTTGAGTAAACACGGAAGAAAAAAAACTCTATTATGACGTAAGTAATTTACATATTATTGTAATAAGATGTTCTTAAGCATTTGAATAATTTTTAATATTTGTCTTATTCAGGTTCCCTTTCTAGTCAACACGGAAGACAAATCTCTAGTATCACTTAATTAATTTATAAATTATTTGACAAACAATATTCTTAAGCATGTCAATAATATTTAATATATGTATTTTTCAGTTTCCCTTTTGAGTAAACACGGAAGAAAACTCTATTATGACGTAAGTGATTTATAAATTATTGTAAAAAGATATTCTTAAGCATGTGAATAATTTTTAATATTTGTCTTTTTCAGGTTTCCTTTTTAGTCAAAACGGAAGAAAAATCTCTAGTATCAATTAATTAATTTATAAATTATTTGACAAACAATATTCTTCTAGTATGACGTAAGTAATTTATAAATTATTGTAAAAAGATATTCTTAAGCATGTTAATAATTTTTAATATTTGTCTTTTTCAAGTTCCCTTTTTAGTCAACACGGAAGAAAAATCTCTAGTATCATGTAAGTAATTTATATTAAAAAAAATCAACACGGAAGAAAAATCTCTAGTATCACGTAAGTAATTTATAAATTATTTGACAAACAATATTCTTAAGCATGTCAATAATATTTAATATATGTATTTTTCAGTTTTCCATTTGAGTAAACACGGAAGAAAAAACTTTAGTATGTCGTAAGTGATTTATAAATTTTTTTAAAAAGATATTCTTAAGTATATGAGTAATTTTTAATATTTGTCTTTTTTAGGTTCCCTTTTTAGTCAACACGGAAGACAAATCTCTAGTATCACACAAGTAATTTATAAATTATTTGACAAACAATATTCTTAAGCATGTCAATAATATTTAATATATGCATTTTTTAGTTTCCCTTTTGAGTAAACACGGAAGAAAAAATCTCTAGTATGACGTAAGTAATCAATAAATTATTTTAAAATTATATTCTTAATCGTGTGATTAATTTTTAATATTTGTATTTTTCAAGCTCCCTTTTTATTCAACACGTAATAAAAGTATATATTTTAACTACATTAATATATAAAGTATTTCACAAATAGTGATATTAATCATGTAAACACTATTTAATATATGTCTTTATTAAGGTCCCTTTTGATTCAACATGGAAGAAAAAAAACTCTATTATGACGTAAATAATTTACATATTATTGTAATAAAATATTTTTAAGGATATGAATAATTGTTAATATTTGTATTATTCAGGTTCCGTTTTAAGTCATCAAGGAAGAAAAATCTCTAGTATCATTTAATTAATTTATAAATTATTTTACAAACAGTATTCTTAAGCATGTAAATAATATTTTAATATATGTTTTTTTCAGTTTTCGTTTTGAGTAAACGCGGAAGAAAAAACTTTAGTATGACGTAAGTGATTTATAAATTATTTTAAAAAGATATTCTTAAGCATATGAGTAATTTTTAATATTTGTATTTTTTAAGTTCCCTTTTTAGTCAACACGGAAGACAAATCTCAAGTATCACATAAGTAATTTATAGATTATTTGACAAAAATTGTTCTTAAACATGTCAACACTAATTAATATTTGCATTTTTCCGCTTCCTTTTTGAGTAAAAACGTAAGAAAAAAACTCTGGTATTACGTAAGTAATTTATAAATTATTTTAAAAAGATATGCTTAAAAATTTTAATAATTTTTAATATTTGCCTTTTTCAACTTCTCTATTTACTCAAAACGGAAAACAAGTCTCAAGTATAAAGTAAGTAATTTATAAATTATTAGACAAAAAATCTTCTTAAGAATGTCACCAATATTTAATATACTTATATTTTATTTTCCCTTTTGATTAATCACTTAAGAAAAAATCTATAGTATGACGTAAGTAGTTTATAAATTATTGTAAAAAGATATTCTTTAGCATGTGAATAATATTTAATATTTGTCTTTTTCAAGTTCTGTTTTAAGTCAAGACGGAAGAAAAATTTCTAGTATCACGTATGTAATTTATAAAGTATTTGACAAACAATATTTTTAAGCATATCAACAATATTTAATATATGTATTTTTAAGTTTTCCTTTACAGTCAACACGGAGGAAAAAAACTCTGTTATCACTTAAGTAATTTATAAATTATTGTAAAACTATATTCTTAAGTATATGAGTAATTTTTAATATTTGTCTTTTTCAGGTTCCCTTTTTAGTCAACACGGAAGACAAATCTCTAGTATCACGTAAGTAATTTATAAATTATTTGACAAACAATATTCTTAAGCATGTCAATAATATTTTAAATATGTATTTTTTAGTTTCCCTTTTGAGTAAACACATAAGAAAAAAACTCTATTATGACGTAAGTAATTCATAAATTATTGTAAAAAAACGTTCTTAAGCGTGGAATAATTTTCAATATTTGTCTTTATAAGGTTCACTGTTTAGTCAACACGGGAGACAAATCTCTAGTATCACGTAAGTAATTTATAAATTATTTGACAAACAATATTCTTAGGCATGTCATTAATATTTAATATATGTATTTTTCAGTTTTCCTTTTGAGTAAACACGGAAAAAAAACTCTAGTATGACGTAAGTGATTTATAAATTATTGTAAAAAGATATTCTTAAGTATATGAGTAATTTTTAATATTTGTCTTTTTTAAGTTCCCTTTTTAGTCAACACGGAAGACAAATCTCTAGTATCACGTAAGTAATTTATAAATTATTTGACAAACAATATTCTTAAGCATGTCAATAATATTTAATATATGTATTTTTCAGTTTCCCTTTTGAGTAAACACGGATGAAAAAAACTCTAGTATGACTTAAGTAATTTATTAATTATTGTTAAAAGATATTATTAAGCATGTTAATAATTTTTACTATTTGTCTTTTTCAGGTTCCTTTTTAGTCAACACGGAGGAAAATCTCTAGTATCACGTAAGTAATTTATAAAGTATTTGACAAACAATATTCTTAAGCATGTCGTTAATATTTAATATATGTAATTTTTTGTTTCCCTTTTGAGTAAACACGGAAGAAAAAAACTCTAGTATGACGTAAGTAATTTATAAATTATTGTAAAAAGATATTCTTAAGCAAGTTAATAGTTTTTATTATTTTTCTTTTTCAGGTTCCCTTTTTAGTCAACACGGAAGAAAAATCTCTAGTACCATGTAAGTAATTTATAAATTATTTGACAAAAAATATTCTTAAGCATATCAACAATATTTAATATATGTATTTTTCAGTTTTCCTTTTCAGTAAACACGGAATAAATAAAACTCTAGTATGACGTAAGTAATTTATAAATTATTGTAAAAATATATTCTTAAGTATGTTATTAATTTTTAATATTTGTCTTTTTCAGGTTCCCTTTTTAGTCAACACGTAAGACAAATCTCAAGTATCATGTAAGTAATTTATAAATTATTTGACAAACATCGTTCTTAATCATGTCATCACTAATTATTATTTATATTTTTCAGCTTCCTTTTTGAGTAAAAACAGAAGAAAAAAAACTCTGGTATGACGCAAGTAATTTATAAATTATTGTAAAAAGATGTGATTAAAAATGTTATTAGTATTTATTATCCGCCTTTTTCAGCTTCTATATTTACTCAAAACGTAAGACAAATCTCTGGTATAAATTAATTAATTTATATGGTACTAGGCAAACAATATTTTTAATAATATCACCAATATTTAATATACGTGTTTCTCAGTATCCCTTTATAGCAAACCAGGAAGAAAAAAAACTCTGTTATCAATCAAGTAGTTTATAAATTATTTTAAAAATATATTCTTTATAATGTGAATAATTTTTAATATTTTTCTGTTTCAGGTTTTGTTCTAAGTCAAGACGGAAGAAAAATCTCTAGTATCACGTAAGTAATTTATAAATTATTTGAAAAAAAATATTCTTAAGTATGTCAATAATATTTAATGTACGTCTTTTTCAGGTTCCCTTTTTAGTCAACAAGGAAGAAAAATCTCTAGTATCACGTAAGTAATTTATAAATTATTGTAAAAAGATATTCTTAAGCGTGTGAGTAATTTTTAATATTTGTCTTTTTCAGGTTCCCTTTTTAGTCAACACGGAAGAAAAATCTCTAGTTTCACGTAAGTAATTTATAAATTATTTGACAAACAATATTCTTAAGCATGTCAATAATATTTAATATATGTATTTTTCAGTTTCTCTTTTGAGTAAACACGGAAGAAAAAAAACTCTATTATGACGTAAATAATTTACATATTATTGTAATAAGATATTCTTAAGGATAGGAATAATTTTTAATATTTGTCTTATTCAGGTTCCCTTTCTATTAAACAAGGAATAAAAATCTCTAGCATCAGTTAATTAATTTATAAATTATTTGACAAACAGTATTCTTAAGCATGTCAATAATATTTAATATATGTATTTTTCAGTTTTCCTTTTGAGTAAACGCGGAAGAAAAAACTCTAGTATGACGTAAGTGATTTATAAATTATTGTAAAAAGATATTCTTAAGTATGGAATAATTTTTAATATTTGTCTTTTTCAGGTTCCCTTTTTAGTCAACACGGAAGAAAAATCTCTAGTATCACGTAAGTAATTTATAAATTACTTGACAAACAATAATATTAAGCATGTCAATAATATTTAATATATTTAATTTTAATTTTTAATTTTGATTATACACGGAAGAAAAAAAACTCTATTATGACGTAAGTAATTTATAAATTATTGTAAAAAAATATTATTAAGCATGGAATAATTGTTAATATTTGTCTTTTCAGGTTCCCTTTTGATTCAAAACAGAAGACAAATCTCTAGTATGACCAATTTAATTTATAGATTATTTGAAAAACAATAAAATCATGAATGTAAAAAATATTTATTATATTTTATTATCAGCTTAACTTGTGATCAAACAAGGAAGAAAAAAACACTGTTCTGAATCAATTGATATACTTAGTATTTTTATAAGATGTTTTTAATTATGTTAGTAATATTTAATATTTGTATTCTTTTAGTTTTTTTCTTAGTAAAGACAGAAGAAAAATCTGTAGTATATTGTCAGTAATTTATAAATTATTTGACAAACATTATTCTTAAGCATATGAATAATATTTAATATTTGTATTTTTCAGGTTCCCTTTTGAGTCAACACGGAAGAAAAAAACTCTAGTATGACGTAAGTAATTTATAAATTATTGTAAAAAGATATTCTTAAGCATATGAGTAATTTTTAATATTTGTCTTTTTCAGGTTCCCTTTTTAGTCAACACGGAAGAAAAATCTCTAGTATCACGTAAGTAATTTATAAATTATTTGACAAACAATATTCTTAAGCATGTCAATAATATTTAATATATGTATTTTTCAATTTTACTTTTGAGTAAACGCGGAAGAAAAAACTATAGTATGACGTAAGTGATTTATAAATTATTTTAAAAAG
This sequence comes from Artemia sp. Qi Xiang Cuo, assembly GCF_049724085.1. NCBI lineage: Eukaryota > Metazoa > Arthropoda > Branchiopoda > Anostraca > Artemiidae > Artemia > Artemia sp. Qi Xiang Cuo. The sequence goes on from NC_142803.1 coordinate 55,894,004, forward strand.
ATATTTTTAAGTGTATGAATAATTTTTAATATTTGTCTTTTTCAGGTTCCCTTTTTATTCAACACGGAAGACAAATCTCTAGTATCACGTAAGTAATTTATAAATTATTTGAAAAACAATGTTCTTAAGCATGTCAATAATATTTAATATATGTATTTTTCAGTTTTCCTTTTGAGCAGACACGGAAGAAAAAAACTCTATTATGAAGTAATTGATTTACTTATTATTGTAATTAGATGTGCTTGGGTGTGTGAGTAGTAGATATTATCTTTCTTTTCAATTTTCCTTTTTAGTCAACATGAAAGAAAAATCTCTCGCTTAACAACAGTAAATTATAGATTACTTGAATAACAACAAAATTTATAATATAAACATTAATTATAAAGCTTATTTTTAAGTTTACCTTGATATTAGTCCCTTAAGAAAAAAACTCTATTATGAAGTTAGTGATCCACTTAGTTTTTTTATAAGATGTTCTTAAGCGTGTTAGTAATATTTAATATTTGTCTTTTTCAAGCTTCCTTTTTGTAAACATAAAAGACAAATCTCTAGCATATCGTCAGTAATTGACAAATTATTACAAAGAAAATATTCTTAAGCAAAACTCTTTTTAATATTTGTCTTTTTCAGGTTCCCTTTTTAGTCAACACGGAAGAAAAATCTCTAGTATCACGTAAGTAATCTATAAATTATTGTAAAAATATATTCTTAAACGTGTGAGTAATTTTTAATATTTGTCTTTTTCAAGCTCCCTTTTTATTCAACACGAAATAAAAGTCTGTAGTATCACGTAAGTAATTTATAAATTATTTGGCAAACAATGTTCTTAAGCATGTCAATAATATTTAATATATGTATTTTTCAGTTTCCCTTTTGAGTAAACACGGAAGAAAAAAACTCTATTATGACGTAAGTAATTTATAAATTATTGTAAAAAGATATTCTTAAGCATGGGAGTAATTTTTAATATTTGTCTTTTTCAGGTTCCCTTTTTAGTCAACAAGGAAGAAAAATCTCTAGTATCACGTAAGTAATTTATAAATTATTTGACAAAAAATGTTCTTTAGCATGTCGATATTATTTAATATATGTATTTTTCAGTTTCCCTTTAGAGTAAACACGGAAGAAAAAAACTCTAGTATGACGTAAGTAAATTACATAGTATTATAAAAATATGTTCTTAGGCATGTTAGTAGTTTTTAATATTTGTTTTCTTCATGTTCTCTTTTTAGTCAACACAGAAAACAAATCTCTAGTATCACATAAGTAATTTATAAATTATTTGACAAACATTACTCTTAAGCATGTCAACAATATTTAATATTTGTATTTTTCAGTTTCCTTTTGAATAAACACGGAAGAAAAAAAAAATCTAGTATGACGTAAGTAATTTATAAATTATTGTAAAAAGATGTTCTTAAGAATGTTAATAATTTTTAATATTTGCCTTTTTCAGCGTCCCTTTTTACTCAAAACGGAAGACAAATCTCTGGTATAACGTAAGTAATTTATAAATTATTAGACAAACAATATTGTTAAGCATATCACCAATATTTAATATATGTATTTTTAAGGTTCCATTTTGAGTCAACACGGAAGAAAAATCTCTAGTATCACGTAAGTAATTTATAAATTATTGTAAAAAGATATTCTTAAGCATGTGAATAATATTTAATATTTGTCTTTTTCAGGTTCCCTTTTGAGTCAACATGGAAGAAAAAACTCTATTATGACGTAAGTAATTTATAAATTATTTGAAAAACAATATTCTTAAGCATGTAAATAATATTTAATATATGTATTTTTCAGTTTCCCTTTTGAGCAAACACGGAAGAAAAAAACTCTATTATGACGTAAGTAATTTATAAATTATTGTAAAAAGATATTCTTAATCATGTGAGTAATTTTTAATATTTGTCTTTTTCAGGTTCCCTTTCTAGTCAACACTGAAGAAAAATCTCTAGTATAAAGTAAGTAATTTATAAATTATTCAACAAAAAATATTCTTAATCATTTAATCAATATTTTAATATATGTATTTTTCAGTTTTACTTTTGAGTAAACGCGGAAAAAAAATCTCTAGTATGTCGTAAGTGATTTATAAATTATTTTAAAAAGATATTCTTGAGTATGTGAATAATTTTTAATTTTTGACTTTTTCAGGTTCCCTTTTTATTCAACAAGGAAGACAAATCTCTAGTTTCATGTAAGTAATTTATAAATCATTTGACAAAAAATATTCTTAAGCATGTCAACAATATTTAATATATGTATTTTTCCTTGTTCCTTTTGAGCAAACACGGAAGAAAAAAACTCTATTGTGACGTAAGTGATCTATAAATTATTGTAAAAAGATATTCTTAAGCATATGAGTAATATTTAATATTTGTCTTTTTCAGGTTCCCTTTTTAGTCAACACAGAAGACAAATCTCTAGTATCACGTAAGTAGGCTAATTTATAAATTATTTGACAAACAATATTCTTAAGCATGTCAATAATATTTAATATATGTATTTTTCAGGTTCCCTTTTTAGTCAACACGGAAGAAAAAACTCTAGTATCACATAAGTAATTTACAAATTATTGTAAAAAGATATTATTAAGCATGTTAATAGTTTTTATTATCTGTCTTTTTCAAGTTCCCTATTTAGTCAAAAAAGAAGACAAATCTCTAGTATAACTTAAGTAATTTATAAATTATTAGGCAAACAATATTCTTAAGCATGTCAATAATATTTAATATATCTATTTTTCAGTTTTCCTTTTGATTAAACACGGAAGAAAAAACTCTATTATGACGTAAGTGATTTATAAATTATTGTAAATAAATATTCTTAATTATATTAGTAATTTGTAATATCTGTCTTTTTCAAGTTCCCTTTTTAGTCAACACGGAAGAAAAATCTCTAGTATCACGTAAGTAATTTATAAATTATTTGACAAATAATATTCTTAAGCATGTCAACAATATTTAATATATGTATTTTTCAGCTTCCCTTTTGAGTAAACACGGAAGAAAAAAACTCTAGTATGACGTAAGTAATTTATAAATTATTGTAAAAAGATATTCTTAAGCATGGAATAATTTTTAATATTTGTCTTTTTCAAGTTCCCTTTTTAGTCAACACGGAAAACAAATATCAAGTATAATGTAAGTAATTTATAAATTATTACACAAAAAATATTCTTAAGTATGTAAACAATATTTAATGTACGTGTTTTTCAGGTTCTCTATATATCCATCACGGAAGAAAAAAACTCTATTCTCAAATGAGCGAATTACATAGTATTGTAATTAGATGTTCTTGAGTGTGTGAGTTATTTTTAATATTTGTCTTTTCAGGGTTCAATTTGATACACCACGGAAGAAAAATCTCTATCAGAACGTATGATATATATCAGGCATAAGGAATTCTTTGTTCATTAGACTAACAACAAGTAAATTTATACTTATTTTTCAGGTTTCCTTTAGAGTAGTCCGGAAGAAAAAAAACTCTATAATGACTAAAACAATATACTTAGGATTATTATTTGATGTCCTTTATCAGGTGAGTAGTAGTTATTTTCTGTATTTTTATAGTTTTCTTTTGATTCAACAAGGAAGACAAATCTCTAGTTTCACGTAAGTAATTTATAAATTATTTGAAAAACAATATTCTTAAGCATGTCAATAATATTTAATATATGTAATTTTTAGCTTCCCTTTTGAGTAAATACGGAAGAAAAAAAACTCTAGTATGAAGTAAGTAATTTATAAATTATTGTAAAAAGACATTATTAAGCATTTAAATAATATATAATATTTGTCTTTTTCAGGTTCCCTTTTGAGTTAAGACGGAAGAAAAACCTCTAGTATCACGTAAGTAATTTATAAATTATTTGACAAACAATATTCTTAAGCATGTCAATAATATTTAATATATGTATTTTTCAGGTTCCCTTTTTAGTCAACACGGAAGAAAAAACTCTAGTATCACGTAAGTAATTTACAAATTATTGTAAAAAGATATTCTTAAGCATGTGAATAATTTTTATTATTTGTCTTTTTTAGCTTCTCTTTTGAGTAAAAACGGAAGACAAAACTCTGGTAGAAATTAAGTAATTTATATGGTATTAGGCAAACAATATTCTTAAGAATGTCACCAATATTTAATATACGTATTTCTTGGTATCCCTTTATATCAAACCAGGAAGAAAAAAAACTCTGGTGTGACTTAAGTAATCTATAAATTATTATAAAAATATATTCTTATACGTGTGAATAATTTTTAATATTTGTATTTTTCAAGCTTCCTGTTTATTCAACAAGAAAGAAAAATCTCTAGTTTCAAGTAAGTAATTTATAAATTATTTGACAAACAGTGTTCTTAAGCATGTCAATAATATTTAATATATGTATTTTTTAGTGTCCCTTTTGAGTAAACACGGAAGAAAAAAACTCTAGTATGACGTAAGTAATTTATAAATTATTGTAAAAAGATATTCTTAAGGATATTAGTAATTTTTAATATTTGTCTTTTTCAGGTTCCCTTTTTACTCAACACGGAAGACAAATCTCTAGTATCACGTAAGTAATTTATAAATTATTTGACAAACAATATTCTTAAGCATGTCAACAATATTTAATATATGTATTTTTGAGTTTCCCTTTTGAGTAAACACGGAAGAAAAAAACTCTATTATGACTTAAGTAATTTATAAATTATTGTAAAAAGATATTCTTAAGTATATGAGTAATATTTAATATTTGTCTTTTTCAGGTTCCCTTTTGAGTCAACAAGGAAGACAAACCTCTAGTATCACGTAAGTAATTTATAAATTATTTTACAAACAATATTCTGAAGCATGTCAATAATATTTAATATATGTAATTTTGAGCTTCCCTTTTGAGTAAACACGGAAGAAAAAAACTCTAGTATGACGTAAGTAATTTATAAATTATTGTAAAAAGATATTCTTAAGCATGGAATAATTTTTAATATTTGTCTTTTTAAGGTTCCCTTTTTAGTCAACACGTAAGAAAAATCTCTAGTATCTCTTATGTAATTTATAAATTATTTCACAAAAAATATTATTTATCAGATAAAAAATATTTAATAATTTTATTTTTGATTTTACTTTTATATTAGACAAGGAAGAAAAAAAACTCTATTATGAATCAATTAGTTTATATATTATTATAAAAATATGTTATTTATCATGGTAGTAATATTTATTTTTTTTATTATTCAAGGTTAGTGTCTGTCATCAAAGAATAAAAATCTAAAGTATATCGTATGTAATTTATAAATTATTTCACAAACAATATTCTTAAGCCTGTCAATAATATTTAATATATGTAATTTTCAGTTTCCTTTTTGAGTAGACACGGAAGAAAAAAACTCTAGTATGACGAAAGTAATTTATAAATTATTGTAAAAAGATATTCTTAAGCATGTGAATAATTTTTAATATTTGTCTTTTTCAGGTTCCCTTTTTAGTCAACAAGGAAGAAAAATCTCTAGTATCACGTAAGTAATTTATAAATTATTTGGCAAACATTGTTCTGAAGCATGTCAACAATATTTAATATATGTATTTTTCAGTTTCCTGTTTGAGCAAACACGGAATAGAAAAACTCTATTATGACTTAATTAATCTACTTAGTATTTTAATTTGATGTTCTTAGTCATGTTAGTAATATTTAATATTTGTCTTTTCAAGTTCTATTTTGATTCAACAGAGAAGAAAAATCTCAGGCATAACGAACGTACTTTATAAATAATTAGAAAATCATTACTATTAAGCATATCATCAATAATTATTATATGTAATTTTCAGTTTCCTTTTGAGTAAACACGGAAGAAAAAAACTCTAGTATGACGTAAGTAATTTATAAATTATTTGCAAAAAAATATTCTTAAGTATGTGAATAATTTTTAATATTTGTCTTTTTCATGTTCCCTTTTTAGTCAACACGGAAGACAAATCTCTAGTATCACATAAGTAATTTACAAATTATTTGACAAACAATATTCTTAAGCAAAACTCTTTTTAATATTTGTCTTTTTCAGGTTCCCTTTTTAGTCAACACGGAAGAAAAATCTCTAGTATCACGTAAGTAATTTATAAATTATTGTAAAAAGATATTCTTAAGCGTGTGAGTAATTTTTAATATTTGTCTTTTTCAGGTTCCCTTTTTAGTCAACACGAAATAAAAATCTGTAGTATCACGTAAGTAATTTATAAATTATTTGACAAACAATGATCTTAAGCATGTCAACAATATTTAATATATGTAATTTTAAGCTTCCCTTTTGAGAAAACACGGAAGAAAAAAACTCTAGTATGACGTAAGTAATTTATAAATTATTGTAAAAAGATATTCTTAAGCATATTAGTAATTTTTAATATTTGTCTTTTTCAGGTTCCCTTTTTAGTCAACAAGGAATACAAATCTCTAGTATCACGTAAGTAATTTATAAATTATTTGACAAACATTACTCTTAAGCATTTCAATAATATTTAATATTTGTATTTTTTAGTTTCCCTTTTGATTAAACACTTAAGAAAAAAACTCTATTATAAAGTAAGTAATTTATAAATTATTTTAAAAAGATGTTCTTAATCATGGAGTAGTATTCATTATTTGTCTTTTTCAGGGACTGTTCTGAGTAAACACGGAAGAAAAATCTCAGTTATAACAAAATTAATTTATAAGATACTAGACAAACAATATTCTTAAGAATATCACCAATATTTAATGTACTTATATCTCGGTTTCCTTTTGAGTAATCACGGAAGAAAAAAACTCTAGTATGACGTAAGTAATTTATAAATTATTGTAAAAAGATATGCTTAACCATGTGAATAGTTTTTATTATCTGTCTTTTTCAGGTTCCCTATTTAGTCAACACGGAAAACAAGTCTCTAGTATAAATTAAGTAATTTATAAATTATTTCGCAAAAAATATTCTTTAGCATATGAACATTATTTAATATATTTAATTTTCAATTTCCCTTTAAAGTAGTGACGGAAGAAAAAAAACTCTATTATAACGTAAGTAATTTACTTAGTATTGTAATAATATATTTTTAAGCAAATTAGTAGTAGTTATTATTTTTATTTTTCAAGTTCCCTTTTTAGTCAACAAGGAAGAAAAATCTCTAGTATCACTTAAGTAATTTATAAATTATTTGACAAACAGTATTCTTAAGCATGTCAATAATATTTAATATATGTATTTTTCAGTTTTCCTTTTGAGTAAACACGGAAGAAAAAAACTCTAGTATGACTTAAGTAATTTATAAATTATTTTAAAAAGATATTCTTAAGCATGTTAATAATTTTTAATATATGTCTTTTTCATTTTCCCTTTTTAGTCAACACTGAAGAAAAATATCTATTATCTCTTATGTAATTTATAAATTATTTCACAAAAAATATACTTAAGCAGATCAACAATATTTAATATATTTAATTTTGAGTATCCCTTTTGATTAATCACGGAGGAAAAAAACTCTATTATGAAGTAAGTAATTTAAAAATTATTGTAAAAAAATATTCTTAAGCATGGAATAATTTTTAATATTTGTCTTTTTCAGGTTCCGTTTTTAGTCAACACAGAAGACAAATCTATAGTATCACGTAAGTAATTTATAAATTATTTGACAAACAATATTCTTAAGCATGTCAATAATATTTAATATTTGTATTTTTCAGTTTCCCTTTTGAGTAAACACGGAAGAAAACTCTAGTATGACGTAAGTAATTTATAAATTATTGTAAAAAGATATTCTTAAGCATGTGAATAATTTTTAATATTTGTCTTTTCAGGTTCCCTTTTTAGTCAACAAGGAAGAAAAATCTCTAGCATCACTAAAGTAATTTATAAATTATTTGACAAACAGTATTCTTAACCATGTCAATAATATTTAATATATGTATTTTTCAGTTTTTGTTTTGAGAAGACCTGGAAGAAAAAAACTCTAGTATCACGTAAGTAATTTATAAATTATTTTAAAAAGATATTTTTAAGCATGGGTATAATTTTTAATATCTGTATTTTTCAGGTTCCCTTTTTAGTCAACACGGAATAAAAATCTCTAGTATCACGTAAGTAATTTATAAATTATTTGACAAACAATATTCTTAAGCATGTCAATAATATTTAATATATGTATTTTTCTGCTTCCCTATTGAGTAAATACGGAAGAAAAAAACTCTGGTATCAAGTAAGTAATTTATAAATTATTGTAAAAAGATATTCTTAAGCATGTAAATAATATATAATATTTGTCTTTTTCAGGTTCCCTTTTGAGTCAAGACGGAAGAAAAATCTCTATTATGACGTAAGTAATTTATAAATTATTTGGCAAACAATATTCTGAAGCATGTCAATAATATTTAATATGTGTATTTTATAGTTTCCCTTTTGAGTAAATACGGAAGAAAAAAACTCTATTATGACGTAAGTAATTTATAAATTATTGTAAAAATACATTCTTAAGTATGTGAATAATTTTTAATATTTGTCTTTTTCAGGTTCCCTTTTTAGTCAACACGGAAGACAAATCTCTAGTATCTCTTATGTAATTTATAAATTATTTTACAAAAAATATTCTTAAGCATATAAACACTATTTATTATTTTAAATTTTTAGTATCATTTTTTATTAAAAACGTAAGAAAAAAATTCTATTATAAATTAATTAATTTATAAATTATTGTAAAAAAACATTATTAAGAGTGGACTAATTTTCAATATTTTTCTTTTTAAGGTTACGTTTTTAGTCAACACGGAAGAAAAATCTCTAGTATCACTTAAGTAATTTATAAATTATTTCGCAAACAATATTCTTAAGCATATCAATAATATTTAATATATGTAATTTTCAGTTTCCTTTTTGAGTAAACACGGAAGAAAAAAACTCTAGTATGACGTAAGTAATTTATAAATTATTGTAAAAAGATATTCTTAAGTATATTAGTAATTTTTAATATTTGTCTTTTTCAGGTTCCCTTTTTAGTCAACAAGGAAGACAAATCTCTAGTATCACGTAAGTAATTTATAAATTATTTGACAAACAGTATTCTTAAGCATGTCAATAATATTTAATATATGTATTTTTCAGCTTCCCTTTTGAGCAGACACGGAATAAAAAAATACTATTATGACGTAAGTGATTTACATACTATTTTTATAAGACGTCTGTAAGTGTGTGAGTAGTAGATATTATCCGAATTTTTCAAGTTTTCTTTTTATTCAAAACAGAAGAAAAATCTCTCTTATAACGTCATTAATTTATAAATTATTTGAAAAAAAATGTTATTAAGCATGTAAATAATATTTACTATATGTATTTTTCAGCTTCCCTTTTGAGTAAATACGGAAGAAAAAAAACTCTGGTATCACGTAAGTAATTTATTAATTATTGTTAAAAGATATTATTAAGCATTTAAATAATATATAATATTTGTCTTTTTCAGGTTCCCTTTTGAGTCAAGATGGAAGACAAATCTATAGTTTAATTTGAGTAATATATAATGTATTTCGAAAACAACATACTTAATAATATAAACAATATTTAATATATGTAATTTTCAGTGTCCCTTTAGAGCAGTGACGGAAGAAAAAAAACTCTGTTGTGACTTATGCACTCTACTTATGATTGTAAAAAGATATCCTAAATCGAGTTAGTAGTAGTTATTATCTTTATTTTTCAAGTTCTCTTACTAGTAAACACGGAATAAAAAACTCAAGTATCTCTTATTTAATTTATAAATTATTTCGCAAAAAATATTCTTAAGCCTGTCAATAATATTTAATATATGTATTTTTCAGTTTTCCTTTTGAGTAAACACGGAAGAAAAAAACTCTATTATGACGTAAGTAATTTATAAATTATTGTAAAAAGATATTTTTAAGCATGTGTATAATTTTTAATATTTGTCTTTTTCAGGTTCCCTTTTGAGTAAACACGGAAGAAAAAAACTCTAGTATGAAGTAAGTAATTTATAAATTATTTGAAAGAAAATATTCTTAAGCATGTGAATAATATTTAGTATTTGTCTTTTTCATGTTCCCATTTGAGTCAACATGGATAAAAAACCTCTAGTATCACGTAAGTAATTTATAAATTATTTGAAAAAATTGTTCTTGAGCATGTGAATAATATTTTATATTTGTCTTTTTAAGGTTCCTATTTGAGTCAACACAGAAGAAAACTATAGTATCATGTAACTAATTCATAAATTATTATCAAAAAATATTCTTAATCATTTTATTAATATCTAATATTTGTCTTTTCAGGTTCAATTTTGAGTCAACACGGAGGAAAAATCTCTGGTATAACGTAAGTAATTTATAAATTATTTGACAAACAATATTCTTAAGCATGTCAATAATATTTAATATATGTATTTTTCAGCTTCCCTTTTGAGTAAACACGGAAGCAAAAAACTCTAGTATGACGTAAGTAATTTACAAATTATTGTAATAAGATATTCTTAAGCATGTGAATAATTTTTAATATTTGTCTTTTTCAGGTTCCCTTTTTGAGTCAACACGGAGGAAAAATCTCTGGTATCACGTAAGTAATTTATAAATTATTTGACAAATAATATTCTTAAGCATGTCAATAATATTTAATATATGTATTTTTCAGTTTTCCTTTTGAGTAAACACGGAAGAAAAAAACTCTAGTATCACGTAAGTAATTTATAAATTATTTGAAAAAAATGTTCTAGAACCTGTGAATAATATTTAATATTTGTCTTTTCCAGGTTCCCTTTTAAGTCCACATGGAGGAAAACCTTAGTATCACGTAAGTAATTGATAAATTATTTGAAAGAAAATATTCATAATCATGTGAATAATATTTAGTTATTGTCTTTTTCAGGTTCCCTTTTGAGTCAACATGGATAAAAAAAACCTCTAGTATCTCGTAAGTAATTTAACAATTATTTTAAAAAACTTTTCTAGAGCATGTGTATAATATTTTATATTTGTCTTTTTAAGGTTCCACTCTGAGTCAACACAGAAGAAAAACTATAGTATAATTTAACTAATTAATAAATTATTCGCAAAAAATATTCTTAAGTATATGAGTAATATTTAATATTTGTCTTTTCAGGTTCTCTTTTGAGTCAACACGTAAGAAAAATCTCTAGTATCACGTAAGTAATATATAAATTATTTGACAAACAATATTCTTAAGCATGTGAATACTATTTAATATATGTAATTTTCAGTTTCCCTTTTGAGTAAACACGGAAGAAAAAAAACTCTAGTATGACGTAAGTAATTTATAAATTATTGTGATAAGATATTCTTAATAATGTGAATAATTTTTAATATTTTTATTTTTCATGGTCACTTTTTAGTAAACACGGAAGAAAAATCTCTAGTATCATGTAAGTAATTTATAAATTATTTGAAAAATAATATTCTTAATCATTTATACACTATAAAATATATTTATTTTTAAGCTTAACTGTTAAGTAGAGGCTGAAGAAAAAAACTCTGTTATCACTTAAGTAGTTTATTAATTATTGTTAAAAGATATTATTAAGCATTTAAATAATTTTCACTATTTGTCTTTTTCAGGTTACCTTTTAGTCAAGACTGAAGAAAATATATAGTATAAATTAAGTAATTTATAAAGTATTTGAAAAAAAATATTCTTAAGCATGTCGTTACTAATTAAAATATGTATTTTTCAGTTTCCCTTTTGAGTAAACACGGAAGAAAAAAACTCTAGTATCACGTAAGTAATTTATAAATGATTGTAAAAAGATATTCTTAAGCATGTTAATAATTTTTATTATTTGTCTTTTTCATGTTCCCTTTTTAGTCAACACGGAAGAAAAATCTCTAGTATCACGTAAGTAACTTATAAATTATTTTTCAAACAATATTCTTAAGCATGTCAATAATATTTAATATATGTATTTTTCTGCTTCCCTTTTGAGTAAACACGGAAGAAAAAAACTCTGGTATCACGTAAGTAATTTATTAATTATTGTTAAAAGATATTATTAAGCATGTGAATAATTTTTAATATTTTTCTTTTTCAGGTTCCCTTTTTAGTCAACACGGAAGAAAAATATCTAGTATAACGTAAGTAATTTATAAATTACTTAACAAATAATATTCTTAAGAATATCAACAATATTTAATATACTTATTTCTCAGTTTCCCTTTTGAGTAAACACGGAAGAAAAAAACTCTGGTATCACGTAAGTAATTTATAAATTATTATAAAAATATATTATTAAGCATGTTAGTAATTTTTAATATTTGTATTTTTCAGGTTCCCTTTTTAGTCAACACGGAAGAAAAATCTCTAGTATCACGTAATTAATATATAAATTATTTGACAAACAATGTTATTAATCATGTCAACACTATTTAATATATGTATTTATTAATTTCCCTTTTGATTCAACACGGAAGAAAAAAAACTCTATTATGACTTAAATAATATACATATTATTGTAATAAGATATTATTAAGCATTTGAATAATTGTTAATATTTTTCTTATTCAGGTTCCGTTTCAAGTCAACACGGAAAAAAACCTTAGTATCAAGTAAGTAATTTATAAGTTATTTTAAAGAAGATATTCTTAAGCATTTGAATAATATTTAGTATTTGTCATTTTCATGTTCCAATTTGAGTCAACATGGATAAAAAACCTATATTATCTCGTAAGTAATTTAACAATTATTTTACAAAACTTTTCTATAGCATTTGAATAATATTTTATATTTTTTTTTTTAAGGTTCTTATTTGAGTCAAAACGGAAGAAAACCTATAGTATAATGTAAGTAATTCATAAATTATTGGCAAAAAATATTCTTAAGTATATGAGTAATATTTAATATTTGTCTTTTCAGGTTCTATTTTCAGTCAACACGTAAGAAAAATCTCTAGTATCACGTAAGTAATTTATAAATTATTTGACAAACAATATTCTTAAGCATGTCAATAATATTTAATATATGTATTTTTAAGTTTCCCTTTTGATTAAACACTGAAGAAATAAAACTCTATTATCACTTAAGTGATTTACATATTATTGTAATAAGATAGGTATATGTGAGTGAGTAGTAGGCTTTATCTGTCTTTTCAGCGTCTATTATGTTTCAACACAGAAGAAAAATCTGTATCATAACATAAGTAATATATCGATTATTTGGAAAACAAAGAACTTTTTACTATCAACAATATTTAAAACATTTAATTCTAAGTTTTACTTTTGAGTAAACAAGGAAGAAAAAAAGTCTAGTATCACGTATGTAATTTATAAATTATTTGAAAAAAATGTTCTTGAACCTGTGAATAATTTTTAATATTTGTCTTTTCCAGCTTCACTTTTTAGTCCACTCGGAGGAAAAACTTAGCATCACGTAAGTAAATGATAAATTATTTGAAAGAAAATATTCTTAAGTATGTGAATAATATTTAGTTTTTGTCTTTTTCAGGTTCCATTTTGAGTCAACACGGATAAAAAAAACCTCTAGTATCACGTAAGTAATTTAACAATTATTTTAAAAAACTGTTCTAGAGCATGTGAATAATATTTTATATTTGTTTTTTTAAGGTTCCTATTTGAGTCAACACAGAAGAAAACCTCTAGTATAATTTAACTAATTCATAAATTATTGGCAAACAATATTATTAAGTATATGAGTAATATCTAATATTTGACTTTTTCAGGTTCCATTTTCAATCAACAGGTAAGACAAATCTCTAGTATAACGTAAGTAATATATAAATTATTTCACAAACAATGTTCTTAAGCATGTCAAAAATATTTAATATATGTATTTTTCAGTTTCCCTTTTGAGTAAACACGGAAGAAAAAACTCTAGTATGACGTAAGTAATTTATAAATTATTGTAAAAAGATATTCTTAAGCATGTGAATAATTTTTAATATTTGTCTTTTTCAGGTTCCCTTTTTGTCAACACGGAAGAAAAATCTCTAGTATCACGTAAGTAATTTATCAATTAATTGACAAAAAATATTCTTTAGCATGTCATTAATATTTAATATATGTATTTTCAGGTTCTCTTTTGAGTCAAGATGGAAGAACAAAACTCTAGTATCACGTAAGTAATTTATAAATTATTTGAAAAAATGTTCTTCATCCTGTTAATAATATTTAATATTTGTCTTTTTCAGCTTCCCTTTTAAGTCCACACGGAAGAAAACCTTAGCATCACGTAAGTAATTTATAAATTATTTGAAAGAAAATATTCTTAAGCATGTTAATAATATTTAGTATTTGTAATTTTCATGTTCCATTTTCAGTCACCACGGATAAAAAACCTCTAGTGTCTCGTAAGTAATTTAACAATTATTTTACAAAACTTTTATATTGAATGTGTATAATATTTTATATTTGTCTTTTTAAGGTTCTTATCTGAGTCAAAATGGAAGAAAAACTCTAGTATAATTTAACTAATTTATAAATTATTCGCAAAAAAATATTCTTAAGTATTTGAGTAATATTTAATATTTGTCTTTTCAGGTTCCATTTTGAGTCAAAACGGAGGAAAAATCTCTAGTATCACGTAAGTAATTTACAAATTATTTGAAAAAAGAATTCTTAAGAAAGTGAATAATATTTAATATTTGTCTTTTTCTGGCTCCCTATTTAGTCAACACGGAAGAAAAATCTCTAGTATCACGTAAGTAATTTATAAATTATTTGAAAGAAAATATTCTTAAGCATGTGAATAATATTTAATATGTGTCTATTTGAGGTGCGCTTTTGAGTAATCACGGAAGAAAAACCTCTAGTATCACGTAAGTAATTTATAAATTATTTGAAAAAAATGCTCTTGAGCATGTGAATAATATTTAATATTTGTCTTTTCAGGTTCCCTTTTGAGTCAACACGGAAGAAAAAACTCTAGTATGACGTAAGTTATTTACAAATTATTTGAAAAAAGAATTCTTAAGAAAGTGAATAATATTTAATATTTGTCTTTTTCTGGCTCCCTATTTAGTCAACACGGAAGAAAAATCTCTAGTATCACGTAAGTAATTTATAAATTATTTGAAAGAAAATATTCTTAAGCATGTGAATAATATTTAATATGTGTCTATTTGAGGTGCGCTTTTGAGTAATCACGGAAGAAAAACCTCTAGTATCACGTAAGTAATTTATAAATTATTTGAAAAAAATACTCTTGAGCATGTGAATAATATTTAATATTTGTCTTTTCAGGTTCCCTTTTGAGTCAACACGGAAGAAAAAACTCTAGTATGACGTAAGTTATTTACAAATTATTTGAAAAAAGAATTCTTAAGAAAGTGAATAATATTTAATATTTGTCTTTTTCTGGCTCCCTATTTAGTCAACACGGAAGAAAAATCTCTAGTATCACGTAAGTAATTTATAAATTATTTGGAAAAAATGCTCTTGAGCATGTGAATGATATTTAATATTTGTATTTTTCAGGTTCTCCCTTCGAGTCCTTTTTAGTCAACACGGAAGGAAAAAACTCTAGTATCATGTAAGTAATTTATAAATTTTTTTAAAAAAATATTCTTAAGCCTGTGAATAATATTTAACTATATGTCTTTTTCAGGTTTCCTTTTGAGTCAACACGGAAGAAAAAATTCCAGTATCACGTAAGTAATTTGTAAATTCCCTTTTGAGTCAATATGGAAGAAAAAACCGTAGTAACACGTAAGTAATTTATATATTATTTGAAAAATATATTATTAAACAATTGAATAATGCTTAATATTTGTGTTTTTCAGTTTCCCTTTCAGTCAACTCGGAAGAACAAACTCCAGTATGACCTAATTAATTTATAAATTATTTTAAAAAAATGTTCTCGAGCATGTGAGTAATATTTAATAATTGTCTTTTTAAGGTTCCCTTTTGAGTCAACACGGAAGAGAAAATTTTAGTATCACGTAAGTAATTTATAAATTATTTGAAAATAAATTTTGTTGAGCATGCGAATAATATTTAATAATTGTCTTTTCTGGTTCCCTTTTGAGTCAACACGGAAGAAAAACCTCTAGTATCACGTAAGTTATTTATAAATTATTTTAAAAAAAATATTTTTAAACATTTGAATAATAATTAATAATTGTGTTTAGTACGTTCCCTTTTGAGTCAACACAGAAGAAAAAACTCCAGTATGACGTAAGTAATTTATAACTAATTTGAAAAATATATTCTTAAACATCTAAATAATATTTAACAATGTGTCTTTTACAGGTTCCCTTTTGAGTCAACACAGAAGAAATAATTCTAGTATCACGTAAGTAATTTATAAATTGTTTGAATCACATACTCTTAAGCATGTGAATAATATTTAATATTTGTCTTTTTCAGGTTCCCTTTTGAGTCAACACGGAAGAAAAAACTCCAGTATGACGTTAGTAATTTATAACTTATTTGAAAAATATATTCTTAAACATCTGAATAATATTTAACAATTTGTCTTTTACAGGTTCCCTTTTGAGTCAACACAGGAGTAAAAACTCTAGTATGACGTGAGTAACTTCTAAAATACTTGATAAAAAATATTCTTAAGCATGTGAATAACATTTAACATGCCCATCTTTCCCCCAAACAGATCCAATCAAAATTGTGAGATAGCCATTTTGTTCAACGTATTTGATTTCCAGATAGAAAGTAGGTTTTTGAGGAGGAAACTCCCCCACAAACCTCAGGGCAAGGGATTTAAGTTATGCCCTGGGGGCATATAAGGCTTTTATAGACAAATTTGAGATAGGCATTTTGTCAGTGTAGCTGATTTCCAGATAGAAAATATCTTTTTGAGGAGGACACTCCCCCACAACCCTCGGGGCAAGGGTTTTAAGTTATACCCTGGGGGCATATAAGGTTTTTATAGAAGGCGTTGTCGTAGAAACTTAAAAACAGGATCATTTGATTGGAAATGCAAAGGGCTAGTGCCCGTATTAACAGTCGAAAGTAATTGGAGGGCAACTAGGCCCCCCCACGTCCATCGTTCCCCCAAACACATCCAATCAAAATTTTGAGATAGGCATTTTGTCAGCGTAGCTGATTTACAGATAAAAAATATCTTTTTGAAGAGGAAAGTCCCCCACAACCCTCAGGGCAAGGGTTTTAAGTTATGCCCTGGGGTCATTTAAGGCTTTTATAGAAGGCGTTGTTGTAGAAATTTCAAAACAGGCTCATTGGATTGGAAATTCAAAGGGCTAGTGCCCTTTTTAATAGTCGAAAGTGATTGTAGGGCAACTAGACCCCCCACGCCCATCATTAACCCAAAAACATCCGATCAAAATTGTGAGACAGCCATTTTGTTCAGCGTAGTTGATTTCCAGATAGAAAATTTATTTTTGAGGAGGACACTCCCCCACAACCCTGGGGGCAAGGGTTTGACGTTATGCTCTGGGGGCACATAAGGTTTTTATAGAAGGTGTTGTCTTAGAAAGTTCAAAACAGGCCCATTCGATTGGAAATTCAAAGGACTAGTCCCCTTTGAAATATTCGAAAGTGATTGGAGGGCAACTAGCCCCCCCCCCCTCGCCAATCATTAGCCCGAACACATCCAATCAAAATTTTGGGATAGCCATTTTGTTCAGCGTAGCTGATTTTCAGATAGAAAATATTTTTTTAGGAGGACACTCCCCCACAACCCTCAGGGCAAAGGTTTTAAGTTATGCCCTGGGGGTATATATGCCCTGGGTGTTTTTATAGAAGGTGTTGTCGTAGAAACTTCAAAACAGGCTCATTCGATTTAGAATTTAAAATGCTAGTGCCCTTTTTAATAGTTGAAAGGGATTGGAGAGAAACTAGTCTCCCACGCCCATCATTCCTCAAAACACATCCACTCATAATTTTGAGATAGTCATTTTGTTCAGTGTAGGCTATTTAATTTCCAGATAGAAAATATGTTTTTGAGGAGGACACTGCCCCAAAATCCTCAAAGCAAGGATTTTAAGTTATGCCCTGGGGGGCATATAAGGTTTTTATAAGAAGGCGTTGTCGTAGAAACTTCAAAACAGGCTCATTCGATTTGGAATTCAAAATGGTTGTGCTCTTTTTAATAGCTGAAAGTGATTGGAGGGCAACTAGCCTCCAACGTCCATCGTTCCCCCAAACACATCCAATCAGAATTTGGCGGTAGCCATTTTGTTAAGCGAAGGCTACTTGATTTCCAAATAGAAAATATGTTTTTTAGGAGGAAACTCCCCCACAACCCTCAGCACAAGGGTATTAAGTTCGGCCATGGGGGTATACAAGGTTTTTATAGAAGGTGTTGTCGTAGAAACTTCAAAATAGGCTATTCGAGTGGAAATTGAAAGGGATAGTGCCCTTATTAATAGTCAAAAGTTACTGGAGGGCAACTAGCCCCCCCCAAGCCCATCATTCCCCCAACCACATCCAATCAAAATTTTGAGATAGGCATTTTGTCAGCGTAGCTGATTTCTAGATAGAAAATATGTTTTTGAGGAGGACACTCCCCCACAACCCTCGGGGCAAGGGTTTTAAGTTATACCCTGGGGCCATATAAGGTTTTTATAGAAGGCGTTGTCGTAGAAACTTCAAAACAGGCTCATTCGATTTAGAATTCAAAGTGCTAGTGCCCTTTTTAATAGTTGAAAGGGATTGGAGGGAAACTAGTCTCCCACGCCCATCATTCTCCCAAACACATCCAATCAGAATTTTGAGATAGCCATTTTGTTCGGTGTAGGCTAGTTGATTTCCCGATAGAAAATATCTTTTTTAGGAGGACACTCCCCCACAATCCTCAAGGCCAGGGTTTTAAGTTATGCCCTAGGGGCATATAAGGTTTTTATAAGAAGGCGTTGTCGTAGAAACTTCAAAACAGGCTCATTCGATTTGGAATTCAAAATGGTTGTGCCCTTTTTAATAGTTGAAAGTGATTGGAGGGCAACTAGCCCCCAACGTCCATCGTTCCGCCAAACACATCCAATCAGCATTTGGCGGTAGCCATTTTGTTAAGCAAAGGCTACTTGATTTCCAAATAGAAAATATGTTTTTTAGGAGGAAACTCCCCCACAACCCTCAACGCAAGGGTTTTAAGTTATGCCCTGGGGGTAAACAATGTTTTTATAGAAGGCGTTGTTATAGAAACTTCAAAACAGGCTCATTCAAGTGGACATTCAAAGGGCTAGTGCCCTTCTTAATATTCGAAAGTTATTGGAGGTCACCTAGCTCCCCCCCCAAGCCCATCATTCCCCCAACCACATCCAATCAAAATTTTGAGATAGGCATTTTGTCAGCGTAGCTGATTTCCAGATAGAAAGTATCTTTTTGAGGAGGAAACTCCCCTACAACCCTTGGAGCAAGGGTTTGAAGTTATGCCCTGGGGGCATATAAGGCTTTTATACAAAATTTTGAGAAAGGCATTTTGTCAGCGTAGCTGATTTCCAGATATAAAGTATCTTTTTGAGGAGGAAACTCCCCTACAACCCTCGGAGCAAGGGTTTTAAGTTATGCCCCGGGGGCATATAAGGTTTTTATAGAAGGTGTCGTCGTAGAAACTTCAAAACAGGCTCATTCGATTGGAAATTCACAGGGCTAGTGCCCATTTTAATAGTCGAAAGTGATTGGAGGGCAACTAGCCCCTCCCCCCCACGCCCATCATTCCCCCAAACACGTCCAATCAAAATTTTGAGATAGGCATTTTGTCAGCGTAGCTGATTTCAAGATAGAAAATATCTTTTTGAGGACACTCCCCCACAACTCTCGGGGCAAGGGTTTCAAGTTATACCCTGGGGCCATATAAGGTTTTTATAGAAGGCGTTGTCGTAGAAACTTCAAAACAGGCTCATTCGATTGGAAATTCAATGGGCTAGTACCATTTTTAATTAGTCGAAAGTGATTGAAGAGCAACTAGACTCCCCACGCCCATCATTAACCCAAACACATCCAATCAAAATTGTGAGATAGCCATTTTTTCAGCGTAGTTGATTTCCAGATAGAAAATGTGGTTTTGAGGAGGACACTCCCCCACAACCCTCAGGGCAAGGGTTTTAAGTTATGCCCTGGGGGCGTATAAAGTTTTTTATAGAAGACGTTGTCGTAGAAACTTCAAAACGGGCTCATTCGATTGGAAATTCAAAGGCCTAGTGCCCTTTGAAATAGTCGAAAGTGATTGGAGGGCAACTAGCCCCCCCCCACGCCCATCATTCCCCCAAACACATCCAATCAAAATTTTGAGATAGCCATTTTGTTCAGCGTAGTTGATTTTTAAAATGAAAATATGTTTTTGAGGAGGACATTCCCCCACAACCCTCAGGGCAAAGGTTTTAAGTTTTACCCTGGGGATATATAAGGTTTTTATAGAAGGCGTTGTCGTAGAAACTTCAAAACAGGCTCATTCGATTTGGAATTCAAAATACAGTGCCATTTTCAATAGTTTAAAGTGATTTGAGGGCAACTAGCCTCAAACGCCCATCATTCCCCCAAACATATCCAATCAGAATTTTGAGATAGTCATTTTGTTCAGCGTAGGCTAGTTGATTTCCAGATAGAAAATATTTTGTTTAGGAGGACACTCCCCCATAACCCTCAGGGCAGGGCTTTTAAGCTATGCCCTGGGGGCATATAAGGTTTTTATAAGAAGGCGTTGTCGTAAAAACTTCAAAACAGATTCATTCGATTGGAAATTCAAATTGCTAGTTCCCGTCTTAATAGTCGAAATTGATTGGAGGGGAACTAACCACTCCCCCACGCCCATTATTCCTCCAAACACATCCAATCAGAATTTTGAGATAGCCATTTTGTTCAGCGTAGGCTAGTTGATTTCAAGATAGAAAATATGTTTTTTAGGAGGACACTCCCCCATAACCCTCAGGGCAAGGCTTTTAAGCTATGCCCTGGGGGCATATAAGGTTTTTATAAGAAGGCGTTGTCGTAGAAACTTCAAAACAGATTCATTCGATTGGAAATTCAAATTGCTAGTTCCCTTCTTAATAGTCGAAATTGATTGGAGGGGAACTAACCACTCCCCCACACCCATTATTCCCCCAAACACATTCAATCAAAATTTTGAGATGGCTATTTTGTTCAGCGTAGTTGATTGAGGAGTACAGTGATGTTTTTGAGGAGGACACTCCCCAACAACCCTCTGGGAAAGGGTTTTAAGTTATGTCCTTGGGTTTATAAAGTTTTTATAGCAGGCGTTGTCGTAGAAACTTCAAAAGGGGCTCATTTGATTGAAAATTCAAAGGGCTAGTGCCCTTTTAATAGTCAAAATTGATTGGAGGGCAACTAGCCCCCCCCCACGCCCATCCTTCCCCCAAACACATCCAATCAAAATTTTGAAATAGCAATTTTTTTAGCGTAGGCTAGTTGATTTCCAAATAGAAAATATGTTTTTGAGAAGGGCACTCCCCCACAACCCTCAGGGCAAGGGTTTTAAATTATGCCCTTGGGGCATATAAGGTTTTTATAGAAGGCGTTGTCGTAGAAACTATAAAAAACGCTAATTCGATTGGAAACTCAAAGGGCTAGTTTCCTTTTTAATGGTCGAAAGTGATTGGAGGGCAACTAGTCCCACCACGCCCATCCTTCCCCCAAACACATCCAATCAAAACTTTAAGACAACGATTTTGTTCAGCGTAGTTGATTTTCAGATAGAAAATATGTTTTTAGGAGGACAATCCCCCAAAGCCCTTAGGGCAAGGGGTATATGTTATGCCCAGGGGGCATATAATGTTTTTATAGAAGGCGTTGTTGTAGAAACTTCAAATACAGCTCATTCGATTGGAAATTGAAATGGCTAGTGCCTTTTTAATAGTCGAAAGTGATTAGAGGGCAACTCGCCCCCCCCCCCACGCCCATCATTGCCACCAACACATCCAAAAAAAAGTTTAAGAAATCCATTTTGTTCAGCGGAGTTGTTTTCCCGATGGAACATTTGTTTTTTAGGAGGACACTCCCCCAAAACCCTCAGGGCAAGGGTTTTAAGTTATGCCCAGGGGGCATATAATGTTTTTATAGAAGGCGTTGTTGTAGAAACTTCAAAAACAGCTCATTCGATTGGAAATTCAAAGGGCTAGAGCCCTTTTTAAGAGTCGAAAGTGATCGGAGGGCAACTGCCCCCCCACGCCCATCCTTACCCCAAACAAATCCAATCAAAATTTTGAGATAGCCATTTTGTTCAGCGTAGTTGATTTCCAGATAGAAAATATGTTTTTGAGGAGGATACTCCCCCACAGCCCTCAGAGCACGGGTTTTAAGTTATGCCTTGGGGGCATATAAGGTTTTATAGATGACGTTTTCGTAGAAACTTCAGGAAAGGGCTCATTCGATTTGAAATTCGAAGGGCTAGTGCCCTTTTTAATAGTCGAAAATCATTAGTAATATTTGTTGTTGTTGTTTAGACCAGGGCACTTCGTATCGAAGGAGTTGTCGTGGGAACTTCGAAAGGGGCTCATTCGATTGAAAATAGAAAGGGCTGATGCCCTTTTTAATAGTCGAAAGTGGTTGGACGGCAACTAATCCCCCTTCCACTCCCACCCACCCAATTGCCCATTATGTTTAAAAACTAAAAGTTGCCTTAAGATTAAATCAAAATTCACAGTGATAATGTTTATTCCCAATAAGGCATCTCACCAGTATCCCAAGAACAACTGAGGGTATTACGTTCAAACTTTCGAGGCTACTTCTGCTCTTAAAATTGAACCAAATCAAAATAGTGTAAGTGTATCCAAGCTATCGAAGAAAGTAACCAGATTTTTTGCGAATGGTATCAAGTTTTCCATTTCAGGTCAACTAGAGGAGGTATGAAACTAAGTTAAACAGTACTATTTGTGTCCAGATCTTTAAAAGGGTGTATGTCGTTAAAAAACGCGAAAATTTTTCTCCAGCATACAAATAGCAGTCCAAACTATAAAGTCTTAAAAAACGAAAAGATTTAAAGTGTTATTTTCTTTTTCCCTGAAAAGACCATGTCAATATAAAACGAACAGAAATTAGTTAAAAAAAACTTTTTCCACAAAATAAGTTTTTCAGTACTGAAAAAATACAAATGAATGTGCATTGTCAGTTTAATATAGCCTACATATACTGATATTTAGTAATCAAAATTTTAAAATTATTTGATTTAGTTATAAAAGTAAAAACATTTATATTTTTTTCAGTAAAGTGTAAATTTTGTTCTGGCCTTGGGAAGGCAAAGGGGTTTTACACCCAACTTATGTTAATTTCTGCTCGTTTTGAGTTTGTATCGGTTGTTTATTGTAATTTCTGTTTGTTTTGGGTTTTATTTATTTATGGATGTTGATTTGTGGTAGTTTCGAGCTTGGTAGATTATTTTATTTTATTTTTGTTCAATTTTTGTTTAATGGAGTTCTTTACTTTTCCTTGAAAAACTTACTTCGTGGAAAAAGTTTTTTTTAATTAATTAAGGATATAAGGAACTGTTTCTATAAGTGTGCGAAATATTTATTACGGCTGCCTCTATGGATTAACAACAGCTCCCTATCCTCGTGGTATGGAGTTGCTAGTCCAGTGTCCGCGGTGCAGAAAAGAAATGAGAGATATTGGAAGCATATTATTGGTGTAATTACCTCTGAAATTGCTTTTCTTTGATAATGTGTTTGTTCTTACATATAATTGCCCTTATTTGTTTTTTTTTCTTCTTTTTTCCTGTCAGTTCTTCTTCGCTTTGGTTATGTTTGTATTGGTCAGAATTTATTTCTTTCTTTTTCTTTTCTTACTTTATACCCCATCAGTGTTGTATTTTACATTTATGATGGGCAATAAATTTAAAAATACATACATACATACATACATACATACATACATACATATGACTAAAATTTAATATTTGTCTTTTTCAGGTTTCCTTTGGAATCAACATGGAAGAAAAAACTTCGGTTTCACGTAAGTAAGTTAAAAATTATTTGGAAAAAAATTGTTCTTAGCAATGACGAATATTTTATATTTGTCTTTTTTATTTTACCTTTGGAGTCAATATTGAAAAAATTGATCTCATCTGCACTTTTGACACTTTAAGTTCCATCTTGAACGCAATTAAATAAAAAAAAACAGGTTTTTTAAACTGAAAGTAAGGAGCGACATTAAAACTTAAAACGAACAGAAATTATTCCGTATATGAAAGGGGCTGTCCCCTCCTCAACGCTTCGCTCTTTACGCTAAAGTTTTTTATTGTTTTAAAAAATAAAGTTCATTCGATTGGAAATTCAAAGGGATAGTGCCCTTTTTAATAGTCAAAAGTTATTGGAGGGCAACTATCCCCCCCCCCCTCCCTACGCCCATCATTCCTCTAAACACATCCAATCAAAATTTGGAGATAGCCATTTTTGTTCAGCGTAGTTGATTTCCGGATTGAAAATATATTTTTCAGGAGGATACTCCCCAACAACCCTCAGGGAAAAGGTTTTAAGTTATGCCCTGGGAGCAAAAAGGGTTTTTATTAAAGGCGTTTTCGTAGAAACTTCAAAACAGGCTCATTCGATTGGTAATTAAAGTGGTAGTGCCCGTTTTTATAGTCTACAATGATTGGTGGGCAGCTAGCCCCCCCGACCTACGCCCATCATTTTCCCAAACATACCCAATCAAACTTTTGAGGTATGCATTTTGTTCAGTGTAGCTGCTTTCCAGATAGAAAATATGTTTTTGACGAGGACTCTCCCCCAGAACCTTCAGGGCAAGGGTTCTAAGATATGCCCTGGGGGCATATAAGGTTTTTGTAGAAGGCGTTGTCGTAGAAACTTCAAAAAAGGTTCATTCGATTGTAAATTCAAAGGGATAGTGCCCTTTTTAATAGTCAAAAGTGATTTGAGGGCAACTAGCCCCCCCCCCCTACGCCCATAATTTCCCCAAACACATCCAAACAAACTTTTGAGATAGCTATTTTGTTCAGTTTAGCTGATTTCCAGATAGAAAATATGTTTTTGAGGAAGACACTCCCCCACAACCCTCGGCAAGAGTTTTAAGTTATGCCCTGGGGACATATAAGTTTTTTATAGAAGGCGTTGTTGTAGAAACTTCAAAACAGGCATATTCAATTGGAAATTCAAAGGGCTAGTGGCCTTTTTAATGGTCGAAAGTGATTTGAGGGTAACTAGCCCCCCCCCCCCCAACGCCCATCATTCCCCCAAACACATCCAATCAAAATTTTGAGATAGCCGTTTTGTTCAGCGTAGTTGATTTCCACATATAAAATATGTTTTTGATGAGGACAATCCCCCACAACCCTCAGGGCAAGGGTTTTAATTTATACCCTGGGGGCATATAAGGTTTTTATAGAAGGCGGTGTCGTAGAAACTTTAAAAAAGGCTCATTCGATTTGAAATTCCGAGGGTTAGTGCCCTTTGTAAAAGTTGAAAGTGATTTGAGGGCAACTAACCCCCCTCTCACACCCACCTTTTCCCCAAACACATCCAATCAAAATTTTAAGACAGCCATTTTATTAAACGTAATTTTAAGTTCTGGAAATTAGGTCTTTGAGGATTACAACTCCCCCAAAGTCCTTAGCGCAAGGGTTGTAATTGTAAGGGCTCTCCAAATCCTTCGTACTACTTCGTATTGGAGGATGATCGTATACACTTTAGAGGGGGCTCGTTTGATTGGACATTGAAAGTTCTTGTTCACCTTTTAAGAGTCAAAAAAGATTGAAGGGCAACTAGCCCCTCTCCCTCCTAAACGCCCTCAATGCATCAGATTAAAATTTTGAGAGATACATTTTGTTAAAATAGTTGAAAGATCTGATAACAAAAAACTCAGGAGTTAACGCAGCCCACCAGGGCCCAGGGGTAGGCGTTGTAAGTTATGCCCTGGGGCATAACTTATTAAGGGAGGTTTATAACTTATGGGAAGGGGTTTTGTAAGGGAAGAACACATTGGAAATTTATTATAATTATTCAATTATAAGGTTAAAATACATACTCTGTGATAGATTTAAAATTGCTTTGTCACACAAATTCCTATTAAGGTCAATTCCAAACAGCCGTGATCCCTTTGTGTCAGCAAGTGAAATGGTCTAAACTCTCTTAATGGAGCTATTTTTGCAATGCATTCATGGTTGTCAATCGCTGTCCACAAGTTATGCAAGCTGTCTATTATTCATTTATAAGATTTTTATGAAAGAGGTAATCGTATAGACTTGGATAAAAGCCTCATTCGATTTAAATTGAAAGTTCTATATCCGTTTTTTAAAGTTAAGAATAATCTAACAGTAAGCACCCCCCCCCATGCCAAAAAAAAACTTGAAACTTTTTGCAATCAAAAACGAACAAAAATTAATTAATAAAAACTTTCCGAAAAATAATTTTTTCAAAGAAAAGTAAAGGCCATTTTAAGCTTAACCTCAGGAGACACAAATACCTGTTAAAATTCAAACTCAAAACGACCAGAACATACTATTAAAGAATAAATGAAACCCAAAACGAACAGAAATTAAATAAACAATCATAGCAAAAAACATACAACAAGTAATAATATAAATCAATAAATAGATCTTAAGGCGAGTAATGCTTGGATAGAATATGAAAATCTAGCTTAAAACGAAATCAAATATTTTGCTATTAAAGTATAAATGAAACTTAAAACGAACAGAAATTAAATAAACAGTCAATGCGAACAAAACATACAATATATATTAGCCTAATGTAAATGAATAAATAAATCTTAAAACGAGTGAAACTTAAATTGAATATGCAAATCAAGTTTGAATAGAATAAAAATAACTACAAACAAGAGTTTGGTTATCGTCTCACTGTAGAAGCCTGAAACCTACTGCGTCATTGGCGCTTTACTGAAAACAAATTATACTACAAATGTTTTGTTTTGTACTTAATATTGAAAATAAATATTAAAATTACAGTAAAATTTTGAACTGATGAGCTTTTAGCAATTAATACCATTATGCATCAAATATGCAGTTTAATTTATTATTTCTTTTCAAGTTTGGTCAAGACAAATATAGTTTCACTACAAGCAAAATTTGGATACTGCCCCCTTCTTTAACTGTAAAAACCTAAGGCCTTCTGCGTCATTGGTGCTTCACTGAAAACGAATTACTCGTATATTACAAATTTATTATTTACCAGTTCTTACAGCATTGAAAATGAAAATAAAAATTACAGTGAAAAAATACTTGAACTGATTGATCTTTCAACAACTAATATCATTATATATCTAATATTCAATTTGATTTTGTTTATACTTTCCAAGACAGTTCTATAAAACATTCTATGGCTTCTAAGCATTTCTATTTGAGCGGAAAACTGCACCTCAAACTTTGTGGAACATGTATTTTCTTGCATGAACCACCAAAATATAATTAAATGTCAAGTTTCGGAGTGTTCCACCACTCACAAGCAAGTGCCATTGGTATTTTTGAATCCAAATTGTCAATATAAGGGGTGGAGGGTAGGCTAATTCTCGTAGCAGCCCCATCCCGTCGTGGTATGGTTCACATTTTCAACACCTGGCATCGGGACTATCATATCAAGCATACAACTACCCCAAATCAGTATCAATAAATAAATGAAACCCAAAACGAACAAAAATTAAAATAAATATTAGAGTCAAACTCAAAACGAGCATAAATTAATGTGAGTAGGTTTCAAAATCCCTATGCTTTCTAAAAGCCAGAATTTAATTTGTATTTTACTGAAAAAAAATTCAAATCAGTTTACTGAAAAAAATGTGCATTGCCAATTTAATATACATATGCTGATATTTATTCCCTAAAATCTTAATTAATTTTTGATTTCTTAAAGTTATAAAAGTGAAAATATTTCAAAGAATTGTTTTCAGTAAAGCGCCAATGACACAGTAGGTTTTAGGCTTCTGCAGTGAGACGATAACCAAACTCTTGTTTGTAGTTATTTTTATTCGATTCAAACTTGATGTGCATATTCAATTTAAGTTTCACTCGTTTAAGATTTATTTATTCATTTACATTAATATATATTGTATGTTTTGTTCGCATTGATTGTTTATTTAATTTCTGTTCGTTTTAAGTTTCATTCATTCTTTAATAGCAAAATATTTGTTTTCGTTTTAAGCTAGATTTTCATATTCAATCTAAGCATTACTCGCTTTAAGATCTATTTATTCATTTATATTATTACTTGTTGTATGGTTTTTGCTATGATTGTTTGTTTAATTTATGTTCGTTTTGGGTTTCATTTATTCTTTAATAGTAATTTCTGGTCGTTTTGAGTTTGGATTTTAACAGTTATTTGTATTTGCTGAGGTTAAGTTTAAAACGCCCTTTACTTTTCTTTGAAAAATTTATTTTTAGGAAAGTTTTTATTTATGAATTCCAAATAAATACCCGTCTACCTGTTTAGCAAATAATTGAACGGCGAAAAAAACTCACGATTTACACTTGACCGCAAACAACATCTTAGCATAAAAGGAAAACTTTTTGAACTACAGCAACAAGGTTTAGCCTGAATAGCCTAGACCAATAATTGAATTCAATTTGCCTTAAGGCAACATAATCATGTCTTCTGCAAGAAGAGTCCAGGTAGACTAGCATATAATTTACTGTAAATGTTTCTTTATTCATATTATTAACTTACGAATAAAGTAAACATACCACTTGATGCCTTTTTTTGCAAGGCATCCATGCACATTCGGGGGGTGGGGGTAAATTTTATTTCTGATGTAAATGAGAGGTAAGTTTAAACTTTCCCCCCACCCCCCTAATGTGCAAACATATACCCTGACTTGGTATATATAGGGGTGGGGGGGGGGGTTAAAATTCGGGTCAATATCTACCAAATCACATTATTGAGTTAGGAATAAAGTGAATACACCATTCGATGCCTTTTTTTATGCTGATTATGAATATAATAAGCATTTCTATCAGAAATAAATTTCAGCCCCCCCCCCTATATAGGCTATACCTATAACATAACCTAACCCTGAATTGGCCTATATAGGGGGGGGGGGGACTGAAATTCATTTCCAATAGAAATGCTTATTATATTCATAATCAGCACAAAAAAAGGCATCGAATGGTGTATTCACTTTAGTCCTAACTCAATAATATGATTTGGTAGATATTGACAAAAATTCATTTCCAACAAAAATGATTGCTATATTTGGAAAGAGCATAAAAAAGGCATTAAGTGGTATGTTTACTTCATTTGTAAGTCCATAATAGGAATAACAAAAAATTTACCTAATTTACAGGTTTATTGTAATCATTTAAATGATTATTCAGTGCTCAGTACAAAGAAAGCTCAGGTATATTGACTATCTCTAGGCTTAGGTTTGGTAGCCTCTTAAGAAGTTGTTCTAAGTTAATGAAAACCTGGCCTTGTTTAAATAATCACTTTTGGGGCTATAGTCTAAGAAAGTGGCTGTTGGCTGTTCTGTAAAAAGCATTGCAAGAGACTAATCTTGGCCAGATATTCTGATTAAAAGTTATCTTTTCTATACATAAACAGCAGACTCCTAATCTTGCACATTTTGGACATAGGGTTAAAAAATCATGATTGACTGATGGTTAGTACTAGACCAGTTGAAATTGGCTGACTACAATCTTGAAAAACATCTGGCTTTTCAATGTTTATATTTAGATAAAAGTTATCTCTAGACTCTAGATTATAAATACATTTCTTCTGTTTCACAGCACTCATCTCAGATTAAGTCCATTGAAGGTTGACTGTGTCTGTTTTTAGGATATGTTGTTCCATCTTTAAGATCCTGTGTCAAAGATTTGACAGTATTTTCTAAGACTAGGCTTAAGATTTAATTGTGTAGCCAAGGTTGGGCTCTACTGTTGTCTATCTATATATTTGAGATTGTGAGTGTTATGTATATATATTCAAATATTCAAGCTAATAACATACTTGTTGAAAAGATTTGGACACATCAAATAGGGAAACAATCCAATTTCTAGGTGGTATAAAAGAGATTGGCATAAGCCTAGGATTCCAGCCCTACTTAAGGAAACATGTTAAGAAAACAATTTTCACTTTATAATATATAGAATAATCCTAGTTAACACATTTTGCAGGGGAAGAACCTTTATCTTCACTTCTTTCACTGTTGTACAATTTTTTTTTAACAAAACTCAGAAATAAACATGGATTCAACTGCATTTTCAAATACTCTATATATGTAATTAAACACCAATAGTGCCATCTAATTATTCTCACAAAAACATATCAATAGATCCTGTATGGACCTTAAACAGGTAATTAAGGTAATAGATAAATAGTGGTAAATTAGGTTAAGTTAGGTTAGATAGTGTTTGGGTGTTTGTTTATAAATTATTTTTAAAACTTAGAGAATAGACAAAAATATTTAGAAATGAGATAGAAAAACTTGAAATCAAACAGTTCGTGGTAACAAACTGTAAGTAAGGAGCAACCCGGCTCAATGGTAACCGAAACTCTAGAAAACGGGTTTTTGATACCAATAGATATATCAAAAGAATCAGATTTCAATTTTGATTTCAAATATATACCTTTCATCAAGTTTAGTGCTACCCATCAAAAGTTATGCGTCTGAGAAAATTTGGCTGATTTTCAAAAAAAGGGGGAAAGACCCCCTATAAGTTATAGAACCTTGATTAAAATCACACAATCGTATTCGTCGAATCAGAGAACCCTACTGTAGTGGTATCAAGCTCCTGTCTATAAAAATGTGGACTTTTACATTTTTCGCCAGAAGAAAGATCACGGATGTGTGTTTGTGTGGTTGTTTGTTTGTTTGTTTTTTTTTTTCCCCAGGGGTGATTGTATCGACCCATTGGTCATAGAAGAACATGGGAGGGCTCATTGGAATGGGAAATAAAAGTTCTAGTGCCCTTTTTAAGTGAACAGAAAAAATGGAGGGCAACTAGGCCCCCTCCCACGCTTATTTTTTTCCCAAAGTCACCCGATCAAAATTTTGAGTTAGCCATTTTGTTCAGCATGGTCAAAAATATGATAAATATGTCTTTTAGCATGACTTTATCCCCCGAAGTTCCCAGAGGGAGGGCTAAAAGTTATGAACTTTACCCAATGTTAACATATAGTATTGGTTATTGGGAAGTATACAGAAGTTTTCAGGAGGTTTTTTTTCTGGTAGTGGGAGGGAAGGGTGGGTCGGTGGTTATGTTGGAGGATCTGTTCATGAAGGAAGTTTTCATGGGGGAAGGGAAATTGCCATGAAGGGGGCGCCGGACTTGCCAGCATTATTTATTGGTTATTGGGAAGTATACAACCATTTTCAGGAAGGATTTTTCTGGAGGGGGGGCTTGAGGAGGGGGTTACTCTGGATAATATTTCCGTGGAGGATGTTTCTTTGGGGTAAGGGACATTTCTATGAAGGGGGCGCCAGATTTCCAAGCATTATTTAAGAAACATTCAGAAATTAAATAAAAAAAAAAAGTTTTTTCAACTGAAATGTAAGAAGGAATTTTAGAACTTAAAACAAACAGAAATTATAACGTATGTGAGGGGGTTGTCCCCCAAGTCAATACCTTGCTCTTTAAGCTACAGTTTTTTTAGTGCTTTCAAAAGAGCTATATATTCTAATTAAACGGCCTTTGTGATTCAGGGGTTTGTGAATCAAAATTTGTTTTAACTTTTAACGTAAAGAGCGTGGTATTGACTAAGGGAGAACCCCTTCATATAAGTAATAACATATACGTAATAAAAAAAACAATAAAAAAACAAGCGATACGGCTCAATAGTAATCGAAAATTTTAAAAACAAAATTTTGATGTCAATAAATGTATCAAAAGAATGTGTTTATAATGCTGATCCTAAATATATAAATTTTATTAAGTTTAGTATTACTCATCAAAGGCTACGAGCCTGAGAAAATTTACTCGATTTTTTAAAGAGGGGGAAACATCCCCTACAAGTGAAAGAATTTTAATGAAAATCACACCGTCAGATTCAGCGTATCAGAAAACAATATTACATAGGTTTCAAGCTCATATCTGCAAAAATCTGCAACTTTGTATTTTTTGCCAGAAGAAAAATATAGGAATATAGAAGTTAGTTACGTAAGTTAATTTGTAAAGACAACCATTTAGCTAAAGAAAAGTAAAATTTTTATGCAAATAAAAGCTGCATTAACTAAAAAACGATCAGAAATTAAATAAAAAAAACAAGTTTTTTAAACTGAAAGTAAGGAGTGACATTAAAAGTTAAAACGAATAGAAATTATTCCGTATATGAAAGGGGCTGTCCCCTCCTCAACGCCTTGCTCTTTACGCTAAAGTCTGTCTCACAACTTTATTTTTTAAAACAATAAAAAACTTTAGAGTAAAGAGCGAGGCGTTGAGGAGGGGACAGCCCTTTCATATACGGAATAATTTCTGTTCGTTTTAAGTTTTAATGTTGCTCCTTACTTTCAGTTTAAAAAACTTGTTTTTTTATTTAATAAAAGGAAAGAAGTGAAGATAAAGGTTCTCCCTGTGCAAAATTTGTTAACTAGGATTATTCTGCATATTATGAAGTAAGAATTGTTTTCTTAACATGTATCCTTATGTAGTGCTGGAATCCTAGCCTTATTCCTAGAGATTTTATAATGATTTAGCTGTTAAGAGTAGATTATCTGGCCAACTACTGGGCATATTACCCTACATGTTGCAGCTTACAGATCTGACTTAATAATTTGCAGAATAATTGTAGCTAACACATTTTGAT
The DNA here is from genome assembly GCF_049724085.1 of Artemia sp. Qi Xiang Cuo. Classification (NCBI taxonomy): domain Eukaryota; kingdom Metazoa; phylum Arthropoda; class Branchiopoda; order Anostraca; family Artemiidae; genus Artemia; species Artemia sp. Qi Xiang Cuo. Next base: position 55,926,615 of record NC_142803.1, read on the forward strand.
TTCAACACCATTTGACCATATTCAACACATTTTGACTTCAACAAACATTTGACTATATATTTGTACTATGTAAATATATAGTCCAAATTATATATTTCCCATGCATTCTGCAACCTGTCACTCTTGTTGTCCTAGTTCTTTTTTTGTCACAGTTGATTCAATTTATGGGTACACAGGTTGAAACAAGAGCCATACATTGGCAGTATGCATGGTAAATGTATAATTTGTGCTATATATTTGCACATTAAGGGGATTGGGGTAAAATATAGTGGAGCTGTAGTCAAAATGCATTAGCTACAATTATTCTGTATATTAGGTATATGCAGGGCCATCACATATGGGGGGGGACTCCAAATCACCTATAATTATTTTCTTTGTCACCATAAAATAAAATTGAGCTCTATAGGCAAAAATTAAATATACAACATGTATAAAAACTGGGTATATTAATAATAGCTAATAAAATAACTCAGTACATTGCAAATTGGACCTCCATGGCAACCCTGTCAGGATTTTGTATTCTGCCAGTACTGATGTTTTTTTGCATACATCCTTACAGGCTTCTGTATATGTTTGGGGGCATACATACTACAGGTTGCAAGCCACTGATTTAGAGAATTTAGTACTAGAATTACAAAATTTAATTGAAGTGATTACATATGACATACTGTCATTAGACAGTAGACATACTGTCTTAATAGTAGACATACTGTCTTAATAATTACATAAGACATACTAGACATAAGTCATTAGACATACTGTATTGCCATTTAATAAGTAATACTTTAAAAATGGTTTAACACCCATTTAAGACCAAAGCAGGAAACTTATCAACATGATAATTCCATGAAGGGTCAGGGCTGGGTCTAGGAGGCTAGAGGGGACAAGTGCCCCTGGTGGTATGCCCAGGGGAGGGGGAGTAAAACAAGCTAAAGAGCAAAGTACAAAGAAAACTTTCCAAAAGAAGAACTTATTCAACATTTGAAATTGTCTTACCAAACAGATCTATTTTGATTACATATGCAAAGAGTCAGATAAGACATGCAAACCAAATTCATATGCAATTTCCAGAAGTGTGCTATATGACAGATTACAAAATTAACTATCCTACTAATTGACTATATTGTACTGAAAATGTGAATAATTTTACTGGAAATAGCTGTCACTTATTTGTGCTGGTAATCCATATTTTGAAAATTTACTTATATAATTGGCAAGTATCCAAACTCCCAGCCAATCACTAATTGTCAGCTCTGGAAACATCCACAAGATGTTATGCAACGGGTACCTGAAGCTAAGTAAATGTTTCTCATGATACTGACAATAAGTATGTTTAAGTAAGCATACTTCCCAGGTATCAAAGCAATAAAAAAGCCTTTGTAATTTATTTTTCACTCATACAGCTTCTAGAATCAGCCATGGGAATTTATTACCATAAATTGTATTTCCAGCAAGATGAGGTGGTGTTGAGCCATATATTATGTTTGGTCTTGCTATACATTAAGTGTGTAGAAACAGTTACCCTAAAAGTGTAGGCTATATCTACCTTGAGTGCAGGTCATGGCCTAAGGGAGCTATCTTGAGGTCGAATGGAGGTTTGGGCTAATGTACCTATATACTACTACTAACAACTCACTGCAGCACCAAGCTGCCTAAGGTCAACACAGCTATGCATGCTCCTCCTCCGTCCCAATCTATTCAAAGCATACCTCTTTACACCCTCCCAGGAAGTTCCCATTTCCTTCAAATCTCTCTTTATGACATCCTCCCACCCCAATTATGGACGACCTGCCTTCTGTTTAGCCAAAGATGGTTGGCCAAAAAGGACAATCTTTGGCAATCTATCATCCTTCATCTGCAGAATGTGCCCTAGCCATCTCAACCTTTTACTCATTAGGCCTATAGCCCTAGAAAGTGGAATTGAACCACACTTTTTCTACAGCCTACTGTTTGAAATACAGTTGGTCACCTGGTACCCAGAACAGTCCATAGGCAATTTCTCTGGAAAGCATGTAGCAAATCTTCATCTGTTTTTTGAAGTGGCCATGCTTCAGAGCCATATTTGACCACTGTCATCACTGTAGATTCTAATATTCTAATCTTGGTTCACAGACTTATCTTCTTATTGTTCCAAAAAAATTTCAACTGTGAAAAAACACCCTGAGCCTTGGCTATTCTACTTTTAAAATCTTCACTGCTCCCACCATCTTTAATAAAAGTACTACCAAGGTAAGTAAAGATGTCCACCTGATCAATCTTTTCATTACTCAATGTCACCCTTTCATCTTCACCTATTCCTAGCCTTAGTGACTTAGTCTTCTCAACATTTATTTTCAGACCTATTCTACCACCCTGAACTTGCAAACTTCTAAAAGTTAATCCATTTTGCTCACACTTTCATCTAGGATGCTTAAATCATCAGCATAATCCAAGTCCAGGAGAGTTTTTCCTCCCCATTCCATACTGTGGTCTCCCATAGATGTTAATATAAACAAGCAAGATACATAAGTTCAAAAAAAAGATAAGTTTATTACAGTGACTTATAGGTTGCAATGGCTCCAATATTAATTGACAAATATCCTTAAGCATCTAAACTGACAATGATTTTAATAATAATGAATGACCAAATTCAAATGAATGCTTATAAATGAATAATGACCTTCTTTCCTATTATTAATTATAAAAAAATTTTCCACAAAATAAGTTTTTCAAAAAAAAGTAAAGGACTCCATTAAAACAAAAATGAACAAAAATAGAATCAAATAATCTACCAAGCATACAACTACCACAAATCAGCATCAAAAAATTAATTAAACCCAAAACAAACAGAAATTAAAATAAATAACAGAGTCAATCTCAAAACGAGCAGAAATTAATATGAGTAGGGTTCTAAACCCCATGCTTTCTAAATGCCAGAATATAATCTGCACTTTACTAAAAAAATTCAAATGAATTTACTGAAATAAAATGTGCTTTGTCAGTTTAATATACATATGCTGATATTTATTCCTTAAAATTGTAATTAATTTTGATTTTTTAAAGTTATAAAAGTGAAAACATTTAAAAGAATTTTTTCAACTTCCATAACTATGTTCAACAAAATTTCTATATCAAAATATTGATCTGAAGTGTTTGGGGAAGTGATGGGGGGGGGGGGGGCATTTGCCCTCTGACTACTTTTTACTATTAATAAGGACACTAGCCATCTCAATTCTCAATTGAATGAGCCCTTTTTGAAGTTTCTAAGACAAAGCATTTTATAAAACCTTATATGCTCCCAGGGCATAACTTACAACATTAGCCATGAGGGCTGTGGAGGGGGAGGGTGTTGTCGTACTCAAGAACATAATTTGTGGACCCTTCAACTACATTCAACAAAATGGCTATATCAAAATGTTGATCAGAAGTGTTTGGGGAAATGATGGGCAGGGGGACATTTGCCTTCCAATTGCTTTTGACTTTAATAAGGCCACTAGCCCTCTCAATTCCCAATTGAATGAGTCCTTTTTGAAGTTTTGCTTTTTATAAAAACGTTACAATAATGCTTTCTATAAAAACCTTATATGCCCCCAGGGCATAACTTTCAACTGTTGCCCTGGGGGCAATGGGGGGTTGGTCATCCTCAAAGACATAATTTCTGAACCTTGGAACTATGTTGAACAAAATGGTTATCTCAAAATTTTGATTGAATGTGTTTGGGTAAAGGTGGGCATGAGAGGGTACTAGCCCTTTCAATTTCCAATGAATGAGCCCTTTTTGAAGTTTCTATAACAACACTTTCTATAAAAAAAACCTTATATGCCCCCAGGGCATAACTTACATCCCTTACCCTGAGGGTTGTGGGGGGGGAGGTTGTTATCCTCAAAGACCTAATTTCCAGAACTTAAGATAAGATAAGATTTATTGCTGAAAAATGATTGGATGATTGGATTGGATTGCTGAAAAATGATTTGATTGGATGTGTTTGGTGAAATGGTGGGTGTGGAAGGGGTATTAGTTACCTTCCAATCACTTTCGACTTTTAAAAAGGCACAAGCCCTATTTCCAATCAAATGTGCCCCTTTCCAAGTTTATATGACAACTCCTTCGATAGAAAGTGCCCTGGTCTAAAACTAAAAATAAAAGAATAATACATTGTGCCAACATTGTTCTTTATTTAGACAGCGCTATTGTGCTGCCTATCATATATGAGAAAAAATACTGAGTGCTTAGGAAGAAAAATTCCATTCCAAGTTCATTGAGACAGGAAGTGTTTATGAGCTTTTAGGAAAAGAATGCTTGCTTGTTTTTTTCTGGGTACTTCCATGATCTTTGTTTCAATTTTAAACATTAGTTCTAAGGTAATATTTACTTTTGGTTTCCTTTCTTTCTCCTTAGAAATTTATTGAATGTTATTTCACCACTGCCTATCTCATTACAGTATAACAAGCAATGTTATATCATCTCATTGCTACAAGCAATGACCCTTCAGCAGGTTGACAGCAAATTTAGCCCTTACATTATATTCTAGCAAACTGTACAGCTGTCCAAAATGTAATCTTGTCATTAATACTTATGTTGCTGAAAAACAGGTGTTAAGTATTTTCTAGAATGGTTATACTTGCATCCAAGGTGCAATTATATACTCAAAATTCTAGATAAAGAGCTTTTTGCTATATTGGAAAAACAACTATATTAACATAATGAAACATTCACAAGCCTAAATTATTATGAAAAATTACCCCTAGAATTGCACCTATCTCAACGTTGGAAGAAACACGTTTTTCCTTAATTTTGACTTGAGTATCCTTTTCTTTGACTTCTGAAAATGTAGTTCAAATGATTTCAGTAAGACTTTAAACCATATAAGGATTTTTTTTAATTTAAGAAGTTAATGAAGCTGACTTCTTTGGCTTCCTCGAAGACGAAACACCCCCTGCCAGCCATGAAGAGTGTTTAGCTGTAGTTGTATAGTACATTGATAGAGAGGGAGCCGCTAAAGAGCGTTTACTCGTCATTGTAGATTCTGAGTCAAAGAAAGGAGCCGATATAGCAGAAGAAATTCTACGAGTTTTGCAAAAGGGTCGTATCAATATAGAAAAACTGGCATTTCAATGCTACTATTTTGCAAGTTACATGTGTGGACGTGTCGATGGAGCACAAGCTTTCATTTCGAAGAAGTTAGGAAGAAATATTCAATACCTCAGATGCCTAGCCCGTTACAGGGAACATTGCCGTTCTTTTTGCAGGGATTTGCAATAGTGCTGGAAGTATCATTGAGTTTGCCGAGTTGTTCTCTCTAGCGAATTAGAACAGACGAGGGTTGCATATAGTTTACAGAGCATTCATTTTTGCAAAAACTATTGCAGTGGTATTGGCTGACGGTGACTGAATATTTGGCAAGATGAAAATCGTCCAAGAACAGATTGAGGTTAATTATGGAAACGATCGACTTAACCATCTCATGCTCATGATGTCAGAAAAAGATCTGCTGGAAAAAATCTTCTCTAATCATTACTGTATTATTGTTTTCTTCTCTTTTCTCTTTTGTATTATTGTTTCCTCTCTAATCATTACTGTATTATTGTTTTCTTCTCTTTCCTCTTTTGTATTATTGTTTTCTTGTCTAATCATTACTGTATTATTGTTTTCTTCTCTTTTCTCTTTTGTATTATGGTTTTCTTCTCTGTCCTCTTTTGTATTATTGTTTTATTCTCTTTCCTCTTTTGTATTATTGTTTTCTTGTCTAATAATTACTGTATTATTGTTTTATTCTCTTTTATCTTTTGGATTATTGTTTTCTTCTCTTTCCTCTTTTGTATTATTGTTTTCTTGTCTAATCATTACTGTATTATTGTTTTCTTCTCTTTTCTATTTTGTATTATTGTTTTCTTGTCTAATAATTACTGTATTATTGTTTTCTTCTCTTTCCTCTTTTGGATTATTGTTTTCTTCTCTTTCCTCTTTTGTATTATTGTTTTCTTGTCTAATCATTACTGTATTATTGTTTTCTTCTCTTTTCTATTTTGTATTATTGTTTTCTTTTCTAATAATTACTGTATTATTGTTTTGTTCTTAGCAATGGGCGACCATGACTAGAAAGTGGCACTTGTATGATGCAACTTGGCAAGATCCATATAAATCAGCTGAAGTCATTGTCAAATATTTAACAGGGAGGAACAAACCAGTTTATGCAGCTTCTAGTAAGTATTGAAGGCAAAGACCCCCAACTGGGTTTAAAGAAAAGTATTTTTTGAAAAAGAATCTCATAAAGTTCTGGACAGATAGGATTTTGGTACGATTATTCTGTATTGTTGGCCTATTTAAATAAAGTATTAGGCTATCTCAGTAATAGTTTCGTAGTATATTGTAAAGGTAGTACACAAATATGGTGTAGGATTTAAATGGTTCTGAAATCCCCCCTCCCCCCTCCACAGGAGTTATTACAGATTTTTCTGCTTTGTCACCTATACTTTGAAAAGACACTAAATTGGGCTTTAAAATTTGTAAGGGTCACAAGAAAGTCACAAACATTTAGAGGAGAGAGGGCTTTGGTCCAAATATGCCCCCAAGGTAATATCTAGGAAATAGCTCAAATATATCAATCTTCCAATGGGGGAAGTGAACCCCCTGGGTCATTAGCTTACCTGTACACAAGGAACGGGGTACCTCCAAAGATTGAAAATTTATGGTCTGAAAATGCATTGAAAAAACGTCATCTGTGGAAAAGTGCTCTGCTTAGTCGTCTGCACCTATGTTAATTAGTACAATTATAGTCAAATAACATTTTATTGTTTAGTTGCTAAAGTGTTTCTGGATTCTTGGGAAGGGGACTACCTCCCCCTCTATTTATGAAAGTTGTGTTTTAATTACCAGTTGAACAATGTTTTAATTAAAAATAAACTGCTAAATTTTATAAAACTTAAAAACTACGCTTTAATTTTACTCCAAACTAAGAACTATTTAGAGAGGTTTCTCTTTATCCTTTCAAACGAGACTGTATCCAAAGAGGGGGAGGCTACCGAGTTTTGACAGCCACCCCCCAAAATTTTCGTTCAACTTGTAGAAACGTTAAAAAAATACATATAAACAAATTTTTGATCTGCTTTTTAAAGTTTTTTGTAGTGAACCTTCCTTCCCCTGATCAAAAATCCTGGATATGCCCTTGCTTTCAATGATAACATCACATTGTATATTGTGCTACTCTCATTAAGTTAATTATGCCTAATTACTTGAATGTGATTTACAAGTTGAAGCAACTTTTTTGGGAACCTCTGCTATCTCTTGTCTATTGAGTAAAACCTTTAATGTTGAAACAAAAGCTTTATCAAGTTGAACAAAATGCCTAAAATTTAAAAAGCTGTTGAGCCTGAGCAGGACCAGAAGTTTTGAGTGCAAGCTTTATGAAAGTTGATAGAACTTCTTTACTCAATAAGCCATTCCTTAAAAAGTCATAAGAGTATCAGCTATTGTATGTATTACTCTCTAAGTTTCTACCTATCCTAGCTTTTCCAGAATTCAGAAAATTTGATAATTGTTTTATTAAGTTAAAGCAAACTTTGCTGTTTTGTTCAATGGGCTCTTTTTAGTTTTTCACTCAGAACTGGTATATTGGGCAAAACGGAAAAACTGCTTCTTTGGTGGGCAAAGATTTCTTTTCCCTTTCTAAAACTTAAGCATTTCTTTAGGGTGGGGAAAGAGACTTAAATTTAGAAAAACAATCATTTGACTGTTTTTTTCCAAAAGCTATTTTCATTTTTTATGGGGGGGGGTATTATCTCGACCAATTTCTTGGATTTCCCCTCCCTGAAATGGCAAATTAAGTATCCTTTTTTTTCAAAGTCTGACTGTTTCATACCAAGTTATATTATCTTGCTGATTCATGTTGACTCCTGAATTTCTTATTTTATTTTTGCACCTCAGAGACTTTAGTGGTGGACAGTAAGTCTCCATCAAATAAGTGTGATTAATTAATTCATTGATTAATTGAAAACTGGATTAATTATGCTTCCAGATACATGGGTGGGAGATATGGATTTCAAATTCCTTAAAATGTTTCAGGTCTTGAAAAAAAAAACAAGTGTTATGTTTTGTGTAAACAAGTCTGCTTTATATAAGCAAGCAAAAATACAAGCTTTGTGCTAGGTAAAAAAAAACAAGCTTTAGATGACTTTAAAAAAGCTTTAATTTGGAGCATGTGCCCCCCCCCCTCATTTTCCATTATTGAGTGTTAAATTATTTTGTAAAAGGGTTGTCTGTATTTTGTATTGTTTTTGAATTTGTGACCCACACCCAGAGAAATGTCTTGCCTTCCTCCCACCTCCCCTGAAATGAATCCTTGAGCGTGTGTCTAGTGGGAAGGAAAGATAATAGCTCTGTAATGTAAACTTGGTAAGTCAGGAAGTTTCGGTCTTAGTAAAGTTATTGGTTTCTTTAGATGACACTGGCGATCAAGTGGTCGTTATCAACACCCGGGATATTGCTCTTCGCGGCGATGATTGGAAATACAACATATATTTTCATCATACCGGGTATGCCAAGGGAGCAAGCTATACACCAGCCTGGGAAATGCATAAGAAAAATCCAATCTATGTAAGTACAAAATAGAATGACGAGTTTTTCCGAATAAAAGTAAAGTATGACGTTAAAAATTACCCTGAACTGGAGGGAGTCTTTTGTCAGTCTCAACCCTCCCCCCCCCTACTCGTAGTTGTTATGTGTTCTTTACTGAAAACAACACAGTTTCTATATTTTCTTTGAATCTATGAAAAAATTTTTGGAATTTTTCTTGGTTTTCAGGAAATCTATGAAAAAAATAGGCATTACAAATTGGGGGAAGTGTTGCATTGCAGCAACTTTTCAGTATGGTGCATGCAACATCTTGAACGTTGTCAGCGAGAGTCAGTGCGGAGAGTAACAGCCCCCCTTCTCTTCAATTTAATTGCTACTAGTTCTAAGTCTTGACCCTGCTGTTTGCTTTTATCTAAAAAACGAACCTTGTTTTACGATAATTCGTTAGTTTTGCTCTACCAGATTCACGTAAAAAGGCGTTCCCAAAAAGGCATTTTTTATTTGACGTTTTAATGATAAGAAACTTAATAGGAATCTGTACATAATGAAAATATATATAAAAGAATTTTCCTTTCTTATCCTACTAACGTGATTGATTTACTTAATCATAGACATTATTACCTTCTAAGACCGTAGATTCTGATCTGTAGGGCCTGGAATTTGTTTTTGGTGATGAAATTATGCGAAAGCGTCTCCGTGACAACCCAAAGAAGAAGAAAAAAAATGTAACCAAATAAGGGGGACAATCAGCCAGTGATTGAAATGGAAAAAGAACGCAGATATTTCGGCACAGATTAGCAGCTCGTCTCTGAGACAAAATAAATTTATATTACACAGAAGAAACATAGTAACTAAAAATAAAGAGCCACATATAAACTTGAAATGAACTGAAAGTTATCTTATATATAATAATAATTTTTTTTTTTACCCACTAACAATTATAAAAAAGTGGAGTAACAAAAGAAAATAAAAAGTAAAGACATACAAAACAAAACACATGCAAAACAATATCAATATAAAGAACTACAAATGCAAATCAAAACAATCTTACAAGAGGATGAAAAGGACCCACAAAGGCCATCCTCAGGACAAAAGGAAAAAGAAAACTAACTCTTTGAAGTAACCTGAACAGAAGGAAAAAAGGGACTGAAAAAAAGAAACTACAGATGAAAGACTATTCAAGAATTGGACTGGGCTCTTTTTTGTCTCTATTAATACAACCTGTCTCCTAAATTAATTCGTATTCAGACTACTAATTGATCTTTAATTGCTTAATTAATTAATGATCTTTAATGAATTAAGAGGATTTAAAAAGGAAATGGAATATTAATTTCTTTGTATTAAATTGTTCAAATAGTGTTTGTACAATACTCCCTTTTTTATCTCTTTTTTAACACAATGTCTTTATGCGTGCATTTGTTTATTTCAGTTGCTTTAATTTAAATATATGTATTTAAAATAAACGGTAATGTTCCTGCGCTCTTCAAAACTAGGCTGTCCCTTATCTCTGACCATTCTGCAATATTATCTTCGCAATTTTGATGATATTCAAATTCCATTCACTCCATTATTCAGATGAGATTTCAACCTCTTGACTGCTTATCAGTCTGCATGGACCAGTTTAACTTAGTTGGCTAAGAAAGTGTTATCGCTTTGGCACCTTTAAAAGAATAGTACAACATTTTTGATATATGGTTAATTTACATAATATTTCTCTCACTCTTTTTTCTCGAACGACGAAAGTGTCGTTCATTTGATGCCTTTAAAAGGATTGTAAAAAAAAATTTACCTCTGATTAATTGTTTTGTTTTTTTACGCCCATATGTAGTTGATGTCTCTGGTCCAAGTTGGAGTAGTCTGCTGTTTTGTTTATTCAGCATTGCGCTTCGCTCTGGTTTTCGGTGCGCTGTCAGTGATGGGCGGCTGATAGATATTTAATTTTTAGTGTCTGTGTGTGTGTTTGTTTTTTTCCTTTTTTTTTGTCTTTTGTTTGTTTTTTGTTCTTTCTCCCTGTTTAGCCAGCCATAGCCCCTTGTGGGAGTAGGGGGGTATATGATGTTTGTTTCTGAATGTTTTCTTTTTTGTTGTATTTATAAAATCTTACCCCTGAAAGATTGGATACACCGTTTACCGTGAAAATAAAGACTATTTTATGAGAAGAACTGCATAACCTGGGTATTAAAAAGCATGAAGGGCTAACGAAGAACCAAAATCGTCATTTTAATTTGTAGCCGTTGGAGATTTGTTTAAGAAAAGTTCTCCGAGTTGAAAGTCTCCCAACTATTTACCAGTTCTGCCTTTCTAAAATCTCCCACAGGAACACGAGGCCAGCGTGAATAAATGGTTTTGCCAATGGTTTTGAATAAACTCTACCAATTTCCGACTAAAATTGTACCACTAAAATTTGTGCCATTTAATCAGCAAGTTAAAAATTCGCAAGAAGAAGAAAATTTTCGATAGACTAAAACTTGAACAGATATCCGCTTCTGAAAGGATCAAGTAAAACCTAAATGTACCAAAAAATTGTATTGTACCGAAAAATGCCAATTCTACCGCGTTCACAACGCTGCACTGTACTATATACGTCACTACCAAGAATTGGATCTGTTCTGTCTTTCCTGGAATCAGAAAAAAAAATTTCAACCTTTAGTTCATTTTTAAAGGAGATAGAAAGATTATGTTTCCTGAAAATTTGTTAAGTCAACCATTACAGGGGGGTTGTGTTCAATATTTCTGTTTTGCTTTTTTTAAAGTTCATTATATAATTTATTTAATAAATCAATGGAGGAACCATTGCTCTATTCCTCTTTTCACGGGCAGGTCGGTTTGATAAGAAATGCTTTTCAAGTTGAACCATGAAGATAAAAAAAAATTATAGTGCTATGTTTTGTAGTCTTTCTATAGAAGTCAAGTAGTAAACCAACCACAAAATGCTATAAATAATTTACTTTCAGATTATGAAATATGCAATTTACACCCTTCTTGATAAGGATCTTAGAAGAAGGAGAGACATGGCGAGATTGCACCTTTTTCCAGATTCAAATGTTCCGCCTGAAATTATGGGCAATGTCTCTTTTCAAATCCCTCAACTGAGACGCGTTCCAAAGAGATTAACCGAATTTAGTGAAGAAGAAATTAGGAATTATCCTAAATTATTTGATTATCCAAAGAACTATATTATTAGATAATTTAGTTTCTATTAATAGATTCAATAAACGCTCTTCGTCATCATTCTAAAGTCTATGTTATGGTTATAAAAGAACATGAGAAGAAATATAGAAAGTAAGGAGGTTAAGGAAGAGTAAAGTTTTCAAAAATGAGGATTAGGTCTTTTTGGAAACTTTTTTCAAAACAGAAAGAAAGAATGCCGAGAAAAGGCTCCGTTTTTGAGACTTTGTCTACCCTAGTTACCAAAGCTTTAGAACAAAACTATTTTATTTTTAATTTACTATTATTGTATGGTTTTCAACATTATTTAATTTACTACAAGAACATACAGCATTTTATTCTACCAAGATCATATTCTAATTAGTGACAAAACATTAGTTTAATTAATTAGATATTCATTTTTCTGATTTTTTATTATTTTATAAAATTATTTCTAACAATGAAACTGTTCGTGAAAATTATGAAAAAAACAACATTTTTTTAATTGTGGATCTCAAAACAAATTGTTACAAATTTTGAATTGTTTAGTGAAAGCATTTTCTTTTGTTTTATTCAGAACAAAATCTGTTTGAAATTGGGATTTTTTTTCTTTTGCTTTCATCAGAATAGGTCAATTTTCGCTTTTGAAACCAACTGTTTGGGAAAATTCGCTTCTCGGCGAATTTTCGCATCGCGAAATCGCATCGCGAGTTTAAAGCAAAATTCCGACAGAATGGAATGTTAATATCATTTGATCGCTAGCAAATACAGAGTATTAGGCTATTAACGCTGAATTCCAATAAAACATTCAAAATTTTTGACTGATGACATTTTATATTTCAATTCATTTACTTATGATTTCATAATACCATTTTTGACTGGAGAACTGTTTATTTAAATTATGAAAAGTCTTAATTATAGAGCGTTAAATGTTGCAAAGTGTTGTTCTAAAGAGTTTCAAAAAGTTTCGTTCTGAAATTGCGAGCTGAACTTCACTTTGGCGGCTAGATTACACGTCTCCAAGTGAAAAATTGTTCTTATATGAGTGACCATTAGCCTTTACCTATTAAGCAGTATTGTGCGTCAATTTGGCAGTCAACATTTACATCCCACCTGAAAAGGCTTGATTCAATCCACAAACGCGTCTTGAAAATAATCGGAAATATGGACGATTTTCTTTCCCGTGAATCACTATCATTTGTCATGCTCAGTTATCGTTTTCAAATTTCTGTTCAGTTTACTTCCATCAGCATTCCACAGTCTATTTCATTTGGTATCGGAACAGCATCCTAGGAACACGAGATCTGCCTCAAACCTTTTGATGAGACGAACACCTACAGTACGGTCGGATTTTGCACCGGATGTGGCGTGCGCGAAAGTGTGGAACGTGCTTCCACAAGAGCTGAGATGTAAGAGCTCCCCTGGGTCTTCTAAAAATAATTTGAAAAAATTTCTTATTGAATTTCAAAAAATAGGGTTAATTAATAATTGAGATTTTTTTTTTTTAATTATTATCAGTGTTATGTCGGTTTATTTTTTGTTTTTTATTCATTTATTACTATTTTGTAAGGTTTGAGGTAGCTATGCTTTCGAGGAGGAAGGGGAGGGGAATCTCTCAGATAATGATTTGTATGGATGAGGGATGTGGTTGTGTTGAAGACTAAAGCGAGAGTCGTAAAGTGTGATTAGGAGGAATCGTTTTTTTTAAGGGACTCAACGTGCGTTTTTTTGCATAGAGAAGTTTATTTATGTTTATTTATTTCTATTTGTTTTAATAAAACCTGATTGAATTGAAGCTCTAAAAAAAGCGATGGCCAGAAGTAAAATCGACAGCAGAAGGAAACCCTTTAAGCTTATGGAAATGATTGCATGCACAGAATCCTCAGCCACAACTGGGCATAAATATAGCAAACCAGAAGAATAACGTCAAATGACCCCCTAGTCATTGAGACAATCCAAATTCGAATACAAAAAAATAGGATATGTATCGGATACCATTCACACACCTTAATTGGACAGGTCATTAATTTTATTTGACTTAGACGTCTTTGGTGCTCTGGAAATTTCTTGAAAAAAGGTGAAACTTTGGGTCTGTTGCAACGATATCTTTATCTGTTAAGCTCCAAGGAAGCGAGGGCTAAAAATTAAATCCACAGGAGGAGAAACACATTCCAAGCTTATGGAAATAATTGTATACACAGAATCTTCAACCCCAACTGGACACAAATATAGCAAATCAGAAAAAAAACATCAAAGGACTAACGTCAAGTGACCCCATAATCATTGAAGCGATGAAAATTCGAATGAGAAAAAAAAAGTGGGAGGAATTTAGATGAATCGAATGCACTACGAGCATTTTTACACTACGGAATAAAAAAAACTCATTTCCGGTATAAAGTAATGCTCAATCTACATTTATAGGCCAAAAACCCTTTGTGGGGGTTTAATGTTCTGTAATTTTTTCTCTGTTTAATTTAAATAATAGATAAGTAAATTTAAATAAATCAGTTAAATTTAAATAAATAAATAATAATAAATAATTTAAATTTAAATAAGTTAATTGATTGATCCTATGACCTATTTTTTTTAAAAGTTTTTGGGCAAGTATTGATATTTTTATATTAAAGGCTATTCTAGCTCTTGAAATTGTCAAATTTTCATGTTGGCAGCATTAGTTCATCATTCAAGAATCATTCCTAGATGACAAGGGTAATTATTGCCTTGCAAGGACCATCCAAGGATCCCCCTCCTGGAAGGTCAAAAATGTGCAAAAATTTAATTGTGTTACAATATTTGGACAAATATTATTCCTTTTTGGTTAAAAAAGAAACGCACACTTTCAGTGATCGATCTTGTTTAAAAGGTTTCCTTTGTTGAAGGAAACCTTTTTAAAAGGTTTCCTTTTTTGAAGGAAACCTTTTTAAAAGGTTTAATTTTTTGAAGGAAATCTTTTAAAAGGTTTTTTTGGAGGAAACCTTGTTAAAAGGTTTCCTTTTTTGAAAGAAACCTTTTTAAAAGGTTTCATTGTCTGAAGGAAACCTTTTAAAAGGTTTCAAACTTTTCAAAAAGGTTTACCTGCTTTGAAGAATCTCTTGCAGTCTGGGGCTCAAGTAATTGTTTGGTCGCTAAGCGATCAATTACCGCATCCTGTATGCGGTAATTACCACTGTAATTGTGTAATTACCGCTGTAATTGTGTAATTACAGCTGTAATTATGTAACTACCGCTGTTACTATTTTATTACCGCTTTGGATTTTCGAGAGAATCTGGATATTGTTCTTGAATTAGCTCCCACACAAATTTCTCAGGGGGTTGAGAAAGGAAGCGTTGGGTAAGCATGCTGCACAAATCTTCCTCGGACGAAGATCAGACAATGTATTTCTTTTCTTCCAAGAGGTTAGGGGACTTAATGCAATCTTCCCCTTTCTCTATTGGTAGTCAAAATACGTATTAAAGTACAAATATGTAGCCTACCGTGATTGGCATTTTGCCAAAGTTTGAAGTATATATCATATGATCTAAAGTGCTACAAAAAGCTTAATTCTAGAATCGCTTCATTTATCGATAATATTTTCTCAAAAACCTATTAACTTATCCTATTTCTTTAAAAAACATATGGTTCATTGCTAAACTCTTTATTAACTATTTGGATTTATAGCTCCTTCTATCCACTCCAAGTAGTGAGATACATTTGTATATACGCCGGGTATTCCTCGAGTAGCGCAGCCAACGCCCCAGCTGACTATCCCTGCTATGACGTAGCCATCTTTGTCAGTTGGGCATACGAGTGGACCACCTGAATCACCCTATAAAGAAAAAAATTAGTATAGTATGTTGGTAGTGATTATAGATTACGGACCTGTCATGACGACTAACCCTACGTCTATTGGAACCTGTATGAATTGACCTTTCTACAAACCCTAAAATATAATTGTAACTTAATGGGGCCCTTGGGAAGAAGCAGATGAAATTGTTAAAAACTTTAACGTATAAGAATGGAAATTGTAATTAAGAAAATGCTTATATTTAGAACACTGTAAGTAGTGTAGTAAGGAATAATTCCATTATATAGTTTTATCTATGATAATTTCGATGAAAAAGGAAAGACTCAGTTTTTGTTAAGATGCACTGGAATATTTGAATTTTTATTTTAACTTTTTACCTTCTTCTATAAAATGGCAGCTAAAAATGTTTTTTGAACAATAATTTAAATCTTAAAATGGGTAAAAATCACTGTATAGGAACAGGTTGCTGTCCCCTATTGGTTTGCCTGAAAATAAAGTAAAGGGATTCCTCGTGCTTCACTGAAAACTTAGAAGAATCGAACCAGTATAGGCAACGGCACCTCTAAAAACTCCCTTTGGGCGTTAAAAACAGAAAGAAAACAAATTTCCACTTTAGGAACGTTTATTTTTTGTCACTTTTTTTTTATCACAAAATTAAAAATTATTTGAGGTACCGTTCAAATACGAATAAAAACGACGTCCGAAAATCGAACGACCATCATTTAGTATATATTGTAGCTAAAAAAAAAGAAGGAAAATGCCCTGGATGAGGGGGGGGTATTGTGTTACTTAACTATTACTTATTCTTTAGTAAAAAAAAAAAATACTAGAATACAAAAATTTAGCCAGTTACTAAGAATAAAGTTTCATTAATTTTAAAATATTTGATATAGCCCGGAACAATTTTCATATTTTCTGAAAAATTGTCTAAAATCTATGTTGTTTTCAGTAAAGTACGGCACTTTGCAACTAAAGAGTAATCTATGCACGATTTTGGTTTTAACCTCCTACATAAATAAGTTTCTGCTATTTTGTAACTTTCATTTGGGAAAAAACTATTTGCTTTTTATTTTCTTTCATTTTCAATTCCTCACGCAACAATAATCTTGTCTAATAAGTGAGGGTGACAACTCCTACCCTTAGCTCCTCCTTCTCGAAGTTTAATTGCCCTTTCGGCTCTGCTGGGAGTAGGAAATAATTTTTTTTTTAAATAAAAGAGGAAATATTGTATTGTAAAACCACGCGTAAACGCAATCTTCCATTTAAAACTCCAAATATATCCCTTATCAGAGGTAACTGCCCTCCGTAAACCCCCTTTAAAATGCAGAGACTAAATATATTCCTATAAATTGCAGAGCAGGAAGATCAAAGAACAAAAAAGGTTGTTGAACTTTGATGAGCATTTGTAAACTTGAATATTTTATAAACTTGAATACTTCATGTATTTTCCATTATATTCAAAATTGGGAAAAAGTTCTAGCGGAAAGACTATGGGTAACTCGTTAGAGTGGAAACTGGTGGTAGAGTTTAAGAAATCACCAATGGCATCTAACTTGTAGCATTTCTTGGCATTTTTTTAAGCTTTGTAAATGTGATTTTTTGCAAAAACTGAGATCAGACGAAATTACTTTAAATTACTACACTATTTCTGTAAAATACACTATTTCTGTCTTATTATTACACTGACAAATTGCCAATAAATGCATTTAGATGGCGTTGGTGATTACTACTTGGCAGCAGCGCCAATTTCTAATCTACCATTACAATCTGGACCAAGGCTCCGGCCTCACAGGTCCATTACCTTCACATCTAAAAAAATTAATTATTAGATGGAGGAACCGAAGATGGATTTGGCCCAACAAACATATCATATGTTTCTCTTGCTGTTAGATTGTTCCTCCCCTACTATATCCTCCAGCTTAACACTAACTCCTGAAAGTTTCCAGCCGGTCTCCTTGCTGGGATTTTTCTACCATATGTCTCCTTGTTTCCACGGCCATCTTACAATTTCTCAAAATGGGGAATCGGGCCTCCCAATACTGACAAACCGCTTCATCCTTAGTCTTTGGTCCAACCACAAAAATGCAGTTTTTAAATTACTGTTTATACGAATATCTTTGACTTTGAAAAACAAAATTAGCACCTTATTGATTGAAAACAAAGGTTTAAATGAAAATCAAACTAAGTTCGGGGCCAGATAAAAGGTGATTGGAGCGATTGGGCCCGATCGGACGCCGACTTTGAAAGTCCCCCGCGTTACCATTAAAATAAATAACAAAATTGTTAAAAAAATAAAGTAAATTACTTTTGAGGATAATGGAAAAATTACGAATTATTCAAACAATTACAAATATATTTATTTTAAGTTAGCATTTCTGGATGAGATTTATTAATGTGTTTATTATTTGGCATTTGATTATGTGAAATTTGATGTAACTGTATATATAGTGAATCTGAATTCTATTTAAAATATTCAATATATAGAGGGCCCTGCAAAAAAAAATCCAATCAGGCCCCGTACCTATTGGATCCGGGCCTAACTGAGGTGCACCCTCTCTATTGATACAACCAGGGTTGCCGCCACGGTCAGTTGCTAATGAACTACAATTACCCAAATTTGCGTGCTACACAGTGATTTTGGGTGCTATAGTCAAAAAATTAACTGTAATAGTGCTAAACTAATACTAAAATAGCACTTTCGTGCTATTTTAGTAACCCTAAGAACATGCTACTGTGCTACACATAATGAAATAGTGCTAAAATAACACTTTCGGGCTATAGGTGGTAACCCTGGATACAACTAGCTCGATTTAGCAGTTTAAATTTTCGCATATTTTTTGAGGAAGTTTAAAAAAAGAATTAGGCATTTCCTCCCGACCCCTTTGGATATTATTAGCAAAATGAGTCTTCCACAAATCGCTATTTTCCTCTGCCAGTCAGAGAAGAAAATGATTATGCTACTCTGATGAAAAAATTCACGATAAAAATTATAACGCAGAATTCCGGGAAATATTATTTCCGAGAAATTTGATTTCCGGGAAATTCGAGGACAGGAATGTAATCTGAGACAAACACAAAATCCGTTCAATTATTGAATTTTAAACAATTTTATAACTTCAAAAACTATAGCAGCTTTTACTTCTTTTTTTTCAATTTTCTGTTGAAAATTTCATAAAAAGGTTTATTGTTCAGAGCAATTACTATTTATGAAAGGTAAACAAAATACTCGGTTATAAAAGTTTGCTGATCGAAATTCGTTTAAATATAGACTCAGACTGGTAATTGTTTAATTACCAGATGCTAGACTCAGACTGTTAACTGTTTAAGTGGAGCAAAAAGAAAGCCTACTCATCAAGATCTAAATAACCAGAAAGGGTTCATTTATTAATTTGTGTATGTTGGTATTGGTTTTTGGCAATTTGCAAAGTTTGGCAATTTGGCAATGACAATTTGCTAGTAACCAGGTTAAGATGCTAGACACAAACTGCTTATGGAGTAAATAAAGAAAAAAGAAGAAGGTCTTGTGATCAAGAGGTAAATTAAAAATAAACATATGCATTAGTCTGTTTGACTTTTGACTATTTTAACTACATAATTTATTTTTTCTATTTGGCAATGCTGTATGGCCACTTAAAAATACTTTTTCTTCGTAGTATTTTGGTATCCGTAGATACCAGAGGAAGAACCTCTGTCAACTTTATATTCAATTTGGAGTTTATTTCCGCTTATATTTTCTGTTTTTTTTTTGCAAATATTAGGGGAGGGGGAGTTCATTCATTAACTTATTTTTCAGTGTGGAATTTATTTTGGCTAGTTGGCAATGTTGTGTGGCCACTGAAAAAGAATCTTTCTTCGTAGCATTTGGTATCCGTAGATACAAGAGGATTAACCTCTGTCAACTTTATATTCAATTTGGAGTTTATTTCCGCTTATATTTTCTATTTTTTGCAGATATTAGGGGAATGAAACTTATTTTTCAGTGTGGAGCTCAAATCTATTATGAATGATAAATGGTGATATTTGAAATTTTGAATTTTCGTCTATTGCTTCTTCAAGGGTGTACCTTTAGAGTTGCGCTATTATCTTTCCTTCTGGTATGATCTATTGCCAGAATTTGATCTTATTCGTGGTCGCTGAAATATTGGCTTGTAAAAGCTTTATATTGGACATCATGCACTCATATTGCGCTTCGTGTGTGTGTGTTTTTTTTATATTCATTTTTTGAACTAATTCTTGGACTTATGTTGATTTATTAGCTCATTCTAGAGTGCATTTCAGAAGCTGATGATTATTAATAATAATTGACTATGTTATTATAATTAGCTTTGTCTTACCTGACATGCGTCAGTTTCGCCTCCGCCGGCGCACATCATTCCATCCAATATATTTACATCTCCAAGCTGATTATAACGAATCTGACATTCATTTGAATCCATGGGCCTAACTTTGGCCGCCTGAAGACTATTTGGCAATTTACTTTCCTCAGCAGATTTGAATCCCCATCCAGAGACAATGCAGCTTTCTAAAATGAAAAGAAAGATTTATTTATGTGACAGTGCTTTCTATTTTGTGACTCAGGTCATTTTCTAGTCACGTTATTACCAGAGAGATAAACAGAGGCTGCTTTTCTATAATTTGTTGACAAAACGGAATTATTTTCACTAGTCTGTATGGACTATTCATACGGGACTTAGTCGTAGTCGTGACTATGCCACGTCGGGCCACGATCTTCGTGCCATCCCAGGCGCAATAACAATTCAATTTGGATCAACTCACCTGCAACTAAGACTAGGGTTCAACCTATTCCATTGAATTCAACCTATTACCAAATACGGCGAGAAGTTTGACAGGAATGGAAGGTGAGCAAGCGGTACAGATATGGAATGGCTTATTCTACATACAGAAACCAGGGGGTTTCTGTATGATAACACAAGGAAAAATTACAAGAATACTTGGATGAAATAAAAATACATGGGAGGTGATTGGGATAAAGATTTCCCTTGTCCGTATCCTTCTTTTTCTTTTGCCTGGTTTGACATAAGCATATGTAGTCCCAATCGAGACAAAACTCCACACAAAAACGCTAAGTTCTATGCATCCTTATCCATATTTTTCAACTATCATCCTTGGAACCCAGGCACGACTACGATTATGCTAAGCCCCGTGTGAATGGTCACTATCTATGACGTGACGTTATTTTATAAGTGAATGACATCACGTCACATTTTGGGAGAGATAATTAACCCCATTCTTTTCAAATCTGATTGGTTTTAAAAACTTTCCGTATGAAATAATAAGCCAATAATTATAAGTGGAAGTTAAATTCCACCTGATTGGTTTTCCTGGATGAAAATTTATACCAGCAAAATAATGAAAATTTAAGTTTCTAGATTTTTTTTTTACAATCAGGCCCTCTGTGTCTCTCTTATTACGCCCACTCGTAACTACTTTAAGAGCTTTTTTTATGGAGCTTTTAAGTATTTTGAAGGACATGAGCTTACATGAAATGGGTCTTTGGAAAATGTCTTGTCTTCCATAATCAAGACCTGTGCAGAAACAAGAGAAGAAAAAAAAAGGTTTGAACAATAGCTCTGTAATTGGATGCGAGATCAACGCCTGTTTTCTACGCGTAGACCATTCAAGGGTATATCCACGATTATGTTTGGAGAGGGTTACAAAAAGAACCTAACAAAACGCATTGAAAAATTTTATATGCATTTTGTTACTTTGTTTACGAGCCAGATTGTGTTTTTTGGGTCGGGGGGGGGGGGGTAGATATACACCCCCCCCCCCCCCCCCCCTGGGATAAGGCTGTGCATCTGTTAACTTATTTATTAGAACATTTTGTTCCTTTTGCCCCGGCCTTTAGGGTTATAATGTACGAAAGTTAGAGATGCTCAGGACTAGGTCTGCGGATGAATGATGACCGATTGCCAAAGATTGTCCTTTTCGGCAAACCGTCTAGGACTAAACGGGAAGCAGGTCGACCATAGTTGGGGTGGGAGGATGTTGTAAAGAAAGGTTTAAGAGAAACGGGAACTTCCTGAGGGGTGTAAACAGGGAGGCTTCAAATAGATTAGAGTGGAGGGGAGCGTGCGTAACTGTGTTGGCCGCAGGTGGCCAACACAGTTCTTGAATCATTTTTACGCAAAATTTAAAATTCAGTATAAAGAGCAGGGTGTTTAGGAGGGTTAAATCCCCTACCTTCGTATTTAGGGTAATGCAGAATATGACGTTGAAAACATACAGAATGTAAGTTTAGATAATAATTTTTAATTTAAGGGAAGGGTGACATAGAAACAAATAAATATTAGAGTTACTGGCCCGCTCAGTTTATTATCTATACCTATTGAATCGTCTCACTTTGGTTTAGATTCTATAAAGCTAAATTTGTCTTTTATGAAGTCAATATGATCTTTATATATGATTACTATTGAAGAAGAAGCAAAAGTATTTACTAATTTGCTTACCCTTCGGATAAAATCCGGGAGGTGGCAGTTTTCCCACATTCTTTTTCCGGAGCAGTTGTAATCTAGCAGGCAAAGTTGATTCGGTAAGCTTTAGTACTGCAATGTCATTGCATCTTGTTGTTCTGTAAGTATATCCAGATTATAGTTAATATCATATTATAAAAATTAGTTTATTGTTAAGTGATTTTCTAGATTCACAAATAACCATTAATAGCAAGTGAAGAAAATAAAGAGACGAAACAACCATATATACTAATAAATCAGTAAGAAAAAAATTATGTGAAAAGGCAATGCAAAAAGGGGAATAATTGGTTCCTTCATTGACATTGCAACAAACATCCAGATAAATACATTTTTCTTAGATGGGTATTATAATATAAGAATTATATAGTTTAATATATTAATTAAGCATTACGTTACATTTAATGACACAAACAAATTTTCGACTATTTAGAATCAATCAATCAATTTATTTATTTAAAGAAAATAAAGAAAACATTTTCCTTTAGAAAACATTTTTGGTTTCTAAAGAAACAGAAGAAAACAAACTGTCTGACGCAGACATATCATAACAAGACCAGAATTGCCAACTATTTGGTTCATGAATATGTCCCCTTAGCATTTAAAAATACGTCATTTTTAGGTAAAATATGTCCATCTTGAAATCTACAAAACTAGTGGTTATTTTTTTTTACCGATTGCATTATTGAGAAAAAGAGGATTTAAAGCGGCCAGTTAACATCAAATAAAAAAAAAAAAAAAAAAAAAATCACATACAACATTCATACAAAATGGCTTAGTGTGAAAGCACAAAACTCATACGAACATCTTTACTTACGGCATCTCTGGCAAAACCTGCATACTTAAAAAAAAAACGAGAAAAAGTATTAGTTCTGTGAAAAGTGACATTTTTATTTTACCAAAATATGTCCAGTTGGAAAATGTTTCGTTTTATGGTAAAAATTTAAAAAGTTTGTCCTTTTCATGTCCCAAATTTCTAAAATATTTCACTTTTTTGGCCTTTTATGTCATTTTGTCCCGACACATGGGAATGTATTGCATAAAATATGTCCATTTGGCAACCCTGAACGAGACAAGGACGATAAACAGAATGCAACTGATACCTCACTGAGGCATCAAACCGCCCAAGGCCACAACAAAACTCAACGTGTTCCTTCTTACCATAACCCCTCTTACTCCTTCCGATGATTCTTCAATTTCTTTTAAGCCTATTCTTATGACCTCTTCCCGCTTGAGGACGTCCTTCTCTTTTTGCCTGAGATGGACTGTCAAGATAGGGTATGTTTATTCGCTTCGTAGTTTAAACCTTAAGCGATTGTGTCACTTTAAACGAGACACAAATAAATAAATAAATAAAAAAAAGTCGCAGGTGTGACTTCAAGGTTAACGATGAGAGATAAAAAGAAATGTTAAAATCTCAAATAAAATTCTGTTGGAGGAAATTGTTGCTTCTTTCAGTTGCCGGGGTATAATTTTCTTGAAGTAGGTCTGCTGGCATACTAGCTACTTAGGCTGGTGATTGATGACCAGCCGGTTCAAATTAAATTCAGTTGGGGCACTACTGTTTTGAATCTTCGAGAGATGATTAAAATTTTTAATCATCACTTTTAATCATTTTAATCATCAATTTTAAAAATTTTTAATAATCATCGTGTCGTTCAGTTGGGGCACTACTGTTTTGAATCTTCGAGAGATGATTAAAATTTTTAATCATCATTTTTAATCATCATTTTTAATCTTTTTAATCATCAATTTTTAAAAATTTTAATAATCATCGTGGCGTTCAGTTGGGGCACTACTGTTTTGAATCTTCGAGAGATGATTAAAATTTCTAATCATCATTTTTAATCAATTTAATCATCAATTTTTAAAATTATTTAATAATCATAGTGGCGTGCAGTTTGGGCACTACTGTTTTGAATCTTCGAGAGATGATTAAAATTTTTAATCATCATTTTTAATCATCATTTTTAATCATTTTAATCATAAATTTTTAAAAAATTTTAATAATCATCGTGGCGTTCAGTTGGGGCACTACTGTTTTGAATCTTCGAGAGATGATTAAAATTTTTAATCATCATTTTTAATCATATTAATAATAAATTTTTAAAAAATTTTAATAATCATAGTGGCGTTCAGTTGGGGCACTACTGTTTTGAATCTTCGAGAGATGATTGAAATTTTTAATCATCATTTTTAATCATCATTTTTAATCATTTTAATCATCAATTTTTAAAAAAATTTTAATAATCATCGTGGCGTTCAGTTGGGGCACTACTGTTTTGAATCTTCGAGAGATGATTAAAATTTTTAATAATCATTTTTAATCATCATTTTTAATCATTTTAATCATCAATTTTTAAAAAAATTTAATAATCATCGTGGCGTTCAGTTGGGGCACTACTGTTTTGAATCTTCGAGAGATGATTGAAATTTTTAACAATCTTATTAGTTGAAGCAAGGAGGAGCTGACTTCTCGCCACCTAGGATACATCTCGGAACGCCACGTGCACTACACAGTTCTGCCACACTTTAAACAGCTCCGTCACGCTCGGCACACTCCTCAAAACGCATGGCACAGTTCCGTCACACATGGGACCTGTCACCTGGTGTATCCGAAAGAGAGCGACTCCTCGAGTTCAAGTGGGTGGATTAAAACCTGATGGAAGTTCAATTGTGACGAAGTGAAATCATAAGTGTTAGCTAATAGATGCCACATTGTATCAAAAGAGGGTTTTAATACACGAGTAAATAAATAGCCACCAAACAAAAATGGTAACCAAGGATAATCAATTGATTAGTTAGAAAGGTACACTTAAGCGCAGAGTCTTATGCTGGCAAACACTATGAAAATACACGGAAATTTTAGCTGGTGGCGTGGAAGAAAAACTGCATGGAGGTCGCCCAAACACACCCTGTCTGTTAGGCACGTAATTGGCAATTATTTTGGTGGGGCAAAAAAAGAAAAAACGATCATGTAAACAATTTTAGGAATTTAGAAATTGTATGATTCGGAGGGGGGGCCGGTCATGAGCTCCCCCCCCCCTGTGTACGTCGCTGCTGTATTGAGTCTACTAGAGATTAAAATATAAATGAATAAAAACCTACTAGACCTGCAAACTATCCAAGTATGAGAATCTAAAGGGGTTTTTATATAGGGGGTTCTTATATAGGGGGTTTTTATAAAGGGGCTGCCAGTTATTTTTAGAGGTGAAATATTAGTTTGTGTTTTTTAAATACTTAAAGAAAACGATGTTATTTTGTTGGAACCTTTACCATTGCTTCCACTATTCCCAGTGAGATATATTTTGTGGTGTTCGGATGTAACCAGGAATTCGTGAAAAAGGACCTTAGGGCTCGGGCCTTCCTAAAATCCTCAGTTTTCGTGAGTTTTTGGGCAGTTCTTACTCAAATTATTTTATAAACTGAGTTTTCTTATCATTCCCTATAATTATATTATAGATACATTTTCAACTCCTCTGAGAAAAGAATAGTTCAACTTTTTTGAAAGTGAATCAAATAGGCTACCAAAGTTTCAAAAATAGTACTAACCCCTTCATCATCCTTGAACCCCCCTTCTCACGGATCCGTTGCGTTCTACCACAGCATCCAAGATGTTCCTTCTTGAAAACTAACAATTACGCTTGGAAATCTGCTTTAGAAAATGGCGAAATTACTCGAGAGTATGTCACCTGTCATTTATATAATTGCTTTTTGCTACCGGGTGATTCATGTAGTTATTTACCCATAAAGAATTAGTTGTATGTTGAATTTAAAACTTATTTTATAGATTTCATTGTTATTTAAGTCATTAAAGAGAAGCATGTTTCAGTGGTGTCACTCCACGAAAATTTAGGAGGGCGGGATATATTTTTTCAAAATCTGGGGTGCAACTTTGTTCTCTTCATAGTTTTTTTTTTCTCAAATAAAATGCCAAGAAAGCATTTGTCAATGAGAATACCAAACAAAGTTTTTTTTTCGAATCTAGGGCGGGAGGGGTAGTAAAATATAGTTGGGGCAAGGAGGTGAAGTGTCCCCTCCCCCCAATTGAAGCTCCTAACATACTCTCGTACGAAAATCCCTTTTTTCACTCTCTTATACAATTATGAAAGTTTTGGATATAGCCTATCCGTTCGTGTTGGGTAAATTAAATTTTAGAAAAAAAACCTTTAGCTATTTTTGATGCATGAAACCTTTATAGTTTCATCTTGAAAAAAAAATAGTTCGTAATTTTGAAACAACCAAAAGAAAAATCGTCAAAAATAGTGGGTTTTAGTTTTATAAAAGACCTAAACTGGGCCCAGGGACAAAAAAGTTTTATTTGATGTCCTTGGTACTTATATAATAATTCCAAATCTCCTGAAAGATAAGCAATACCAGCTCTTCTAGTCTTCTGACATTCACCCCACTCTTTCCTGACCTCTAACTACCAGGGTTGCCAACTGGACATATTTTATCATCCAAATGAGATTTTCCTATATGTCGGTATACAATGACATAATAGGGCAAATAAGAGAAATATTTTAGAAATTCGGGCCATAAAAATGACACATTTCACAAATTTCAGACACACAAAAAAAAATTCTACTGGATATATATTTTTATAAATAAAATAGTTACTAGCACCAGAGTAGTGCTAAAACTACTTATCTAGCACCAAATCTACTTAACTACTTACTTTCTACTAATTTTTTATATTTTGTATCGAATTTTTTGGAATTGCTTGCTCCGAGTGCGCCGGCAGAAAATTTTCCGGGGGGGGGTAGAGGCCAAAATAGCAGTGGTGGTTGGGTGACAGTTTAGGTGGTCTAGGGCACCAAACTACGAATTTACCCCGAAGAAAACGAATTTACAATCAATTAAAATCCTGAGAAGCTAATTGATTTAAAAGTATCAATAACTATATTTTAGGGTTCCCAGTTGCAAAAACAGTAATGCCACACGGTGGCAGTACTGGATTCAACCAAGTTGATTCGCTTTATTTGTAATGAAATTAGGCTACGTTTGGTGGGCTGTAATTGCGTATAAGTTATAATGAGGGGTGGGTGAGTCATTGTTTAGGCGGGGGTAGGGTGGATTCCTACAAAAGTACATTTTAATGGACAAACTGCTTACTCTTCATGAGGCTTCAGATAAATGTTGAAAGAGATGGGGAGGGGAGTAGGAATTAATTGAAATTCTTCTCTATACAGCTAATACGGTATGTTACATTCCCAGATCTTCGAGCACAGAGGTGGAAAATGCAAGGCAGGTTATCATCAGCCACGCCATGAAATTTCTTTGGGGTGGCAAATACTGCTAGGAACTTAGTTTTCAGCAATCTTAAATGGGAATATTTTTCTTTTTCTATTTGTATGAATTACTTCAATGTATTTTCAAAAAATGAATATAATGTATTTATCGATAAGAAAATCTTATTGTAGAGGTTGTGATGGTTTCAGTTATGTAGAAGATCAAAAGTCTCACAGAATTTCCATCCATACAAACAATAATACTCCTTTTCATTCAACCGAAATTCTTTAGTAGTAATATTAACAAAGACTTCACACCAAAATTACTATTTATCGCCAATTTTTATGTATATTGAAATTTTATCCAAATTGCAATTACAAATTTAAACGTAGGACGGTACTAATCAACATACAATTATTGATTTAAACATTTTAAAAGTACTTAACCAGAGATTTAAGGGACCGGTACTTCCCAATATATCTTGGTTAGGCCTGGGTATGATTTGGAAATCAATCAGAAATTAAATAAAAAAAAGAGCTTTCCTACTGAAAGCAAGGAGAAGATTTGAAACTTATTTAAACAGGTTATTCTTTGTATGAAGGGAGTTGTCTCCTCCTTAGCTCCTTACTCTCCTCCTTAGCTCCTTACTCTTTACTGTGAAGTTTGGCTTTTTCCCAATTTTTTTAAGAAAATGTGCAATTGGATAAAAAAGATCTTTCAAAGTACTAAAAAACTTTTTTTTTATGAGCAAGGTGTTATGAAGGGGACAGTTCCCCTTATATACAGAGTAATTTAAATTTGTTTTAAGTTTTAAACTTGCTGCTTACTTCAGTTGAAAAACCTTTTCTATTTGTCTAAGTATATTTCATGAAACTGTAAAGTTTTATTCATATATAACTACTGGTAACGTAGAAAAAAACGATCAATATTTCAATAATCTCTGTTTGGATTTTGATGAACAGTTCGTTTTAAAGAAATGCAAGTAAGAAGCGACCCGGCTCAATAGTAACCAAAACTCTAAAAAGCGGAAAAAAACGATCAATATTTCAATGATCTGTGTTTGGATTTCGATGGGTAATCAAACAGTTCCTGGTAACGCACTGTGAGTAAGGAGCGACCCGGCTCAAAAGTAAATTTTGATACCAATGCAAATATCAGAAGAATTGACCTTTTGTGCTGATTTCAAATATATAAGTTTAATTAAGTTTTGTCTGATCCATCAAAAGCTATAAGCCTGAGAAAATTTTTGAAAAAAGAGGGAAAGACGCCTTTGAAGTCATAGAATGTTAATGAAAATTACACCATTAGATTCAGCGTATCAAAGAACCCTACTATAGGGGTTTGAAGCTCATATCTGCAAAAATGTGGAATTTTGGAATTTTTGCCGGAAGAATAATCACGGATGCGTGTTTGTTTATTAGTTTTTTCAGGGGGTGTTCTTTTCAAACCAGTAGGCCTAGAGCGTCGGGAGAGGGCTCATTCTAACGAAAATGAAAAGTTCTAGTGTCCTTTTTAAGTGACCAAAAAATTGGAGGGCAACTAGGCCCCCTACCACGCCACCTTTTCCCAAACCGTCCGATCGAAATTTTGCGGTAGCTTTTTTGTTATTGTTATTGGGAAGTATGCATCCATTTCTCGGGTGAGGAGGAGAGGAAGAATTTTCTACTGGGAGAATTTTCCATGGAGAGGGCAGTCTCCAGCGAGTGAACTTTCCAGGGGAAATTTTACGGTTGGTGAATTTATCTGAATTTATATATGAGAAGTCTTTATTCGTCTCGCTTTTACTGTATAAATTTAATTTTACGCGTGGAGATATTAAGAGTAAGCGTTTAGGGCAAGTCTTTGCTTGAACTGAATTATCTCAAGATTGTTTCTGTGCAAAGGGAGATTTTTCCGAGGAGGTGGAGCTATTTATCCTGAGAGCATTAGAAGAGCGATCAGAAATTAAAAAAAAAGTTGTTTCAACTGAAAGTAAGGAGCAGAATCAACACTTAGAATTAACAGAATTTATTGTTTATATGAGGGGGGTATTCCCCTCCCCAAAACTTCGCTCTTTACGATAAAGTTTAAACTTTGTCCCAGTTATTCTAAAACAACTCCTGAAACACTAGGGCTGTTTGATTAGAACAATACGTAACTTTTTTTAAAATGTCGAAAAAATTTAGCGTGAAGAGCGAGGAGTTGAGGAGGGGAGTAACTTCCCTCATATACGCAATAATTTCTGTTCGTTTTAAGTTTTAGTGTTGCTCCTTACTTTTAGTTGAACAAAACTTCTATTTTCTTTATTTAATGAAGCTTAGAGACAAACATTTTTCTAAAGGTAATGAAAAATTATGTCAATTAAACTAAAAGTATTTAAAAATGGAGAAAGTAATTAATTACAAAAAATACACAAAACAATAGCCTACTTGTAAAAACTAAGATATAAACTCCCAGCATTCAGTTCTGTTGAGCAATGCCGAAGTGTTGGACGGATATTTTTAACAATATCGATAGTTTTGAGCTTGGTTATCAAACACCAAAATATTTAATGCCTTTAGACTCAGTGTTTATAAAAAGTAATGCATTATCAAAGTAGTTTGTTCAAAGTTAAACATTAAAACAAAGATTAAGAATATCAAATAAAAATTTTTAATTCAATATTTTAAATTTAATTTTTAATGTCAAAAGTCAATGAATTTGACACCTTTTTACTTCATAACTGTAAAAAATTAAATATTTTTTAAAGTGACAACTAGATAAATACAATCACTCCCTAAACAAAAATGATAATAAAACACAAAAAACGTATCCGTTCAGGGGGGAAGTAAAGAAATTCCTAGCATTCTCTTCAGGGGAAACATTTCTGATTTTAGTGGCTTCATATAAGGGAAAATTTTAGGGTTTAGGGAAAATTATAGTACAATAGATCAGATTTTTTGCTTACAAGCTGTAGTTAGTAAATATACGAGAAATAGGAAAAATAGGCTATATATGGTTTCAAAGAGTATGTTGAAAGAGGTGTTAGTGAAATTAGGATTGCCAATTAGGTTAATAAAAGTTATAATGAAAATGTATGAGGGGGTTAAAGTAATAGTGAAGGTAGGTATTTCTTATTCTAGGCCAGTTTTGAGTAAGGTAGGCCTTAAACAGGGATGTACTCTATCACCGCGTTTGTTTTCTCTTTTTATTAATGATATCGAGGAGTATTTTAGAAATAGAAATGTCCCCGTGTTAAATTTAATGTCGCTGGAGCTGTTTTGTTTATTATTTGCAGATGACATAGTATTGCTTGCAAAATCGGCTCCGGATTTGTAAAAGATGTTGGAGATTTTGGATAGTTATCTGAGGAGTAAAAAATTAGTTTTAAATATTGATAAATCGGTTATACTAGTTTTTAGAAAAGATGACAGGGAAAAGAATAAGTTTTATTTTAATGGGAAAGAGATTAAAGAAGTTAAAGATTTTGTTTATTTTGGATGTAAGTTTACAAGTTCAGGGAGGTGGAGTGAGCAGGTGCAAATGGCGAGTTGGAAGGGTCAGAAGGCTTCATGAGTGTTACTGAAGAGCCCGCTTAGGCATCTAGGACCGGCGGATATTAAGCTACAGAAGAATATTTTGAGACGAAAGTAAGTCCGATATTGAGTTACGGTGGGGAAGTTCGGGGGTTTGAAAAAGGGGAAAAAATAGAGAAAATTTATTTAGGACATTTCAGGAGACTTTTAGGGCTAAGTGGGAAACTTAATAATTTGGTCCTAAAGGGTGATCTAGGATTGTTTCCATTGAGGGTAAAAAGACGGGTTAGAATGATAGGATGGGAAAAGGTGATTGGTTTACCGAATAATAGGTTAGTAAATGCAGCGTATCTGGAGGCGTTGCAGGATAGAAGGAAAAGTTCATGGGCTTCCAAGGTGAGATCAATTTAAATAGTTGTGGGTTATCAGGAGTTTGGAGCGAAGGGAAGGGGACAGGACTGGAAGTGGGAAATGTGGCAAATTTAGAAAAGGGTGTGGCTGGAGGATCAGGAGATTCGGAAATGGCAGTGTGAAGTCGCAGCCTCGGCGTTTTCCGGCAATGGAAGGAGGTCCGGGGATATGATATTTGTTTTAAAGCGGGTTTAAATAGTGAAGAAATGAAGTAGTATATACCAGGGAGGGATAATTTTCTAGCACTTGGAGAAAGGAGGAAATATTTATAGAGGATAAGGGTAATGCATGGTCCTTACTCATGCCCTATGTGTGGAGAAAATGGCAAGTATGTACCTCACTTCATGGCCCTTTGTCCCGAATAACAGGATCTAAGGAAAGAATTATTTTCTGGTAATGTGGGGACAAGTGAGTGGTTGGCTTCAATAATCGGATCTAAAGATTACGGGAAAACAAGAAAGATTGTAAAATATATAAAAATGGGAGTGACACAGAGAGAGATTTTGTAATGGGGGGGGGGGGGGTGAGTGCTGAAATTAATGTTGAATGTGTGTAAGCTGTTTTTGTTTGTTAGTTATTTTTTGTAGCCATAGCCCTAGTGGCTTTAGATCATTAAAGATTTATCTATATATCTTTATCTATCATGTGTGCGAGATTTTATGTAATTATGTAGCCTATGTTAGTTTAATGGTATTATGTGTTTTATTATGTTTTTGTTTCGTTTTGTAATTTTGCATTGTTATTATTATGTACTATAGTTTGGTATGAGTGTTATAATCATGTGCTATTTTGTGTGATTTTCCATTTTTTGCTATAGCCCAAAGCGGCTTTTATTGCAACAAAATCTATTTATCTATCTATATCAGCTCATGGGTTAAGCAAAACTTGACGGCCTATTCTTACCAAAATTGGCCCTTATTAAGTTGTTTTCTTTGTGTTTTCTATAATTATACGACTTTCATGTGTTCTAATAACTGCACTAATTAACCATAATCAAATATATATTTAGGATCACCATAAAAAGTTAATTCTTTAACTGAATGTTATCAATAGTTAGACTCTTATGCTTCCGTTATTGACAAAGATCGTTATTTACTTACCATTTATTACTACTAAGAATTTTTTTTGCTCCAACCAAATCATATAGAAAAAAAGTTTGTGGAAAAATTCTTAGGGGCCACTCAGTCACAAATTAAAATATATACTTTCCTTATTCATGGTCAAAATCTATCTGCAGGCAGCCACCAATGGGGCAACACACAATTTTTCCATGGTTTTTCCCAATTCTGCTCTCTTTTCTTTGGTTTCCTTATAATTACTTTGTAGTCCCAAATTTTTCGGGGGGGGGGGGGGGGTATTGCCCCCCAATCCCCCGGCAGGCGCCCATGGCTTGCTCTTTCCCGAAAAAAACTATCTGCAAATATTCTTGAAATTCTTTGAAAGTTTGTATTCTTTCATCTATAAACGATTTTATAGCTCATTGCTTTTACGCTACAGTCAAGATAATAGGCAACCAGACAGTTTTTTCCTTAACAGTTGCTTCCGGCTTCCCATAGTGAGGCAAAAACATCTATCTAATTATCAAGCATTACCAATTAAAAATGAAAAGTTAACAAAATGAACATTTTTATTCTTGATAGTTTGGAATCAAAACAGAAGACAAGCACCCAGGATGAACCCCATCAGTTTAAAAGTTTTAAAGAAAGGGCGGTATGGCCACGATGTATTTTATTTTTTGGCTTCTTTTTTTTCTGACGAAGGCACTTCGCATAGAAGGAGTTCTAAAAGGGAGTTCTCATCGTAGGAAGCTCTAAAAGAGCTCATTTAAGTGAAAATGAAAGCTCTAGTTCCTATTTTAAGAATCAAAATTGACTGGAGGGCAGCCAACCCCCCTCGCCCATCATTTCCCCAAACATATCCATTATCAAAATTTTGATATTTCCATTTTGTTCAACATAGTTGAAAGGTCCAGTAATTATGTTTTTGAGTGTGACATCCCCCTCTTGCTCCGAGGTGACAAGCTCTCAGGGCAAGGCCTATGAGTTGTACTAGTTACCCATTGTTAAAATATAAGGTTTTTATGGAAGAACTTCATAACTTCAGAGGGGGCACATTGGATTGAAATTAAGAAGCTCTAGTGCCATTTTTAAGAGTCACAAGTGATCTGAGGGCATGTAGTGAACCCCTCTCATCTTCTTTTCCCCAAATGCATCCGATGGAAATTTTGGTATAGTAGTTTTGTTATAGAAAAGTCCAAAGATCATATAACAAGGCCTTCAGGGTTGACACAACCCCCCGGAGCCTGGGGATAAGTGTTTTACGTTATGCTTTTTATGGAAAGGGTGGTTATGTTAACTTTAGAGAGGCAATTTCGATTTGGAACTGAAAGTTCTAGTTCTCTTTTAAGAATCAAAAGTAATAGGAGGGTAACTAGCCCCTCCCTCTACCCGAAGCCTTCTTTTCCCCAAACGCATCTCATCAAAATGGTGAGAAAGCAATGTCATTTAAAATAGTAAAAAAAAAAAAAATGTAAAACTCAAAACGACCAGAAATCATAGGCAGCACAATAGCAATGCTGAGGTAAAGAGCAATGTGGGCACAATGTATCACTTATTGTTTTTTTTTTCTGACCAAAGCACTTCGTATGCAGGATTCGTCGTAGAAACTTCGAAAAGAGCTCATTCGTTTGTAAATTGAAAGTTCTAGTCCTCTTTTTAAGAGTCAAAAGTAATTGATATCTGGCGTTCTGGAACGTCACTTGCTTCTGGATTGTACCTTATGATATACGCAAGATGTACTCTGATTGGCAAAAAGGAAGTGGAAATGCTGATACTCACGCCGAACATACCGCCCAAGAAGGAGTTGTCGTTGGAAGATGAGCCTTATGCGGGGCTCCCAACGACGTCAATAAAGTAAATAGACTTTTCAATGAAAGTAAGAACCATAAAGTTTGTCCCATTCATAAAAAGATTTTACCTTTTTGACTTTACACTAATTTTTCATAGAAAGTAACTGAAACAGATAGACATGGATCCGAGAAAACCATTTTTAAGAACTTTCTCCTTTTAATAATATAAATTTTTTTTACTTTTATCAAGCAAAATATTTAAACAAGTATACACTTTTGAAATTTTCCCATACGTCTTCTGCTATTGGCTGAATTTTGTGACTTTCTTGAAAAAGTTAAATAAAGTTCAATTTTTTTCTGGAAGAAATAAAGTCAATCAATGAAAACGGTTTATTAACTTTGTGGACAGCTTTATTAACTTTATTGACGCCGTGGGAGCCCCGCATTAAGCTCCCACAATTAGTTTTTTTTTACTGTTTACATGTTTTTATAAATTTAGAGCTTTCACACTACTTCATTCTGTATGGGTAAATTAAATTAATTTATTTTCGTTTTTATTATATTTAATGTAAACTGGCCGTTTTGAAATAGGTTTACAAAGCGTCTTTTGGTCAATAGCACAAGTCTTAAAAGAACAACATGTTTTTGAGATTTCAAGATGAACATATTATAAACATATTATAGACAATATATGGACATAATATGGCTGAAAATGACATATTTTTGGATGCTCAAGAGACTTATTCACGGACCAAAAAGTTGGCAACTCTGCTCCTTACTCCTAGAGCTCCCTTATTTCGGTAACATTACATTTTACCCTAGTTCTCCAAGATTTTTTTCCCCGAAAACAAATAAGAAACGAGTGGCAACAATGTCCAAAAAGGGGGATAGTTATCTTCAACATTGCATCACCTGTCATTAATACAATTTTCCCTTTGTTATCAGGTGATTCATGATAGCTATTCTCTTTATAACCTAGTGCCGTTTAAATGACACGGGAAGGGGTTTGCTTGTAACGAATTTAAAAGGAATTAATTGCTAGTGGAGAGTCGATGATTTGTATCAGCCTTATGATAGAATCTTTTAACTGATGCATGAAACATAAAGAAGTACAAAGTTTTGAATTTTTGTATATAAAGATCTTCCATATTTGTTTTCAGTTTTATTGTGGATTTTTATTTTCATTCTAAAACACTTTTTTTGTATTGAATTTATTTTCATTTCTAATGTCATATACAGGGCCCTCTTAAATGCAAGGACACCCTTCTGCCCCCAGTATGTTTATGGTCAAGTTTGATTCTTTATAAAATACTTCGAAAATGATCTACTACAATCATCTATAAAAATGTGGAACGCTTAAAATACTTCCGGGGGGGGGGGTTTAATAAATCGATTGGGTGATAATATTCACGTTTTCAAAGGGGTTTCTTCGGGCATATATTGTTCTTGGAGGATTTTTTCCACCCCTCTCCTATCTTTGCAGGTAAGAATATAAATGTAACAATTAATATTACTCTCCAACTATTTCTGTAATAAAAGGGGAGCTGTTTGCCCGCGGCACCAAAAAGGCAAACTTGGTCCAAATATATATCTCCGAATGATAAGATGTTAGACGTTATTTCCCGCCCCATATTTATGTGAAGAACCTTTCAGCAAACAATGAAAGTCAGAAAATTTGGATCTATGAATTCAAATTTTTAGACGTAAGACCCCATTCACTAAGACATCCATTGACTTCCAACCTGAAAACTGCGCAACTATGCAGCATTGTATATAAATTACTTCTGCCTCGGATGAATCTGCTCAAGCAAATGGTGCTTTAAACAAGTATCAGTAATAACTAATATTTTGTATGGAATGGGTATTTTTTGTGCATAATTCACAAAGTGCGGCTTTACACAGCTTCTGGCTGTTTGAACCTTGAAACCAGATGGCTTTCTGGTTGTCCTGAACCGATTGGCTAACTCATTATCTGCACTTGATAGCAGTTGGGCTCTCTTATGGCTAAAATTATTTTTTTGCGCAATAAAATGGCACAAATCAAGACTGCTGTTGCACGATATTTCTTTTTTACTTAAAAAAGATACCAAGGCTTTCAACTCCTCTCCGGTTGAGCCCTCTGCCGATATTCTATGGTCTCTTGTGCGATATAATCACCCCGAAGATGAAAACCAACAAACAGTAAGTAAACACGTGTGCTGAAAAAATTCAAACATTTTGAATTTGATCGTTTAACTTTTATCAAGACCACGCCCCTTTTTGGGAGTATTTGCATTCTTTTTTGAATATTGCATAACATTTGTTTATCCACGTAATTTTTGAAAGGTGAATTCAAAACTATTGAATTGTGTATGTTTGGAAACCACGTTGTTTTAATGGAAACATTGTTATGAAAATTCCGTTTTTAGAGTTTTGGTTAAAGTTAGCAATGGTTAGAGGTGTAGCTAGGGTTTACAGCACCCGAGGACAGTGTCATCCCTCCCCCCCCACTATCACTACAACAATATAAATTTATCGTATTACTGACGAAAACACCTCAGTTTGACATCTCCTCAGAGGCTGTCTAAATTTATCTTTTAATAGAAGGGATAGCCATCCAATCTTTTAATACATTTATCTTTTGACTTATCTTTTTTTTGATAAATTTATCTTTTAATAGCCATTTATCATTTAATACAGGGGGATAGCCATCCCCCCTGGCCCTCCCCTGGCTACAACACTGGCAAAGATCCTTCTTTACTTACAGTTCTTTGCCAAAAACTGTTTGCTAAGAAATCATGTATTAAACTGTTCTCGCATTCATGGAAGAAATTAGATGAATGTGGAATCGAAGTACGCGAATGTGTTTTGCGTAGGTTAAATGAGGTGTAGCTAGTTCCCAGGAAAAGGGGCTTTTGTTGTTCCTGAACCTATTTAGTGCCAAGACTCTCCATGAATAGGTCACAATTTAAACTGGTCACCTCATGATCGTAAAATGTTTAATATGAATGAAAATTGAACCAACCGGTGACGTCCTTTAGTGGTGTGGTGTATTGTTTTGTCGTTGGAGCATAGCCATTATACAACGGGGTAAGGATGACCCCATTACAACTGTGGTGTCAGTCTGGTCCACTTTTTAAGATGAAAGGCAAGGCTCTTTCCAGTCAGAGGCGGTTTTAGGGGGCGGGGTGACAGAGGGGGCAATTGCCCGGGGTGAAGAAATTTTAGGGGCGCAGAATTTCAAATAAATGATATAACAGTTAAAACCATTGTGTAATTTGGAAATTTTATTTGTATTAAAATAAAGTAGAGGGCACAGTTAATAAATAAATAATAATTTATTTTTTAATTAAGAAAATAAATTAAAAAATTATTTAATAGTAATAAATAAATTAATTACTTTAAAATAGTTAATAATAATCAAATAATCTAAATAATAAATTAAAAATAATTAAAATAAATTATTAGTTAATTAATATATTAAAAATTATTTTGTTAATAAATGAGAATTTTGTCAAAGTTAGGCCTGAAAATTCTTTGGGAGACAGGGGGTGTCAATCAAGATGTTAATCCGGGCGCAAGAGAGGCCAAAACCACAACTGTATCCAATTTTTTGTTGGGGGAAGGGGGGTATACAAAAAACTTTAAAAAACGCACCAAAAAAATTATATGTATTTTCGCCACTTTTTTACGAGCCGCATTGAAATTACGAGGGGGATTAAACCCGGTAATCTCCAATTCCCTGGCTTCGGCCCGGGCGAAATAAATAGGAAAGGTTTATGGGTTGCTAAATAAAAAAAGATTATCAAGTAAATATGAATTTGTCGTATGTCAATTGATTTAATTTAAAGGTGAAAGAAGGGTGTGACCCTACAGTGCGGACATGATAGGTAGATTGTTGCCCTTGTATTGTATTTTATATTATTATTGTTATTTGCATTACTATTTTATCATTTAGTCTTTTTTGGTTACTTTGTATAGGGAATTTAAAGATGTTGAGTGGAAGATGTTCCCTTTTTATTCGCCTTGTGCTCAACCAATAGCTTATGGTGAACCCTAGTTGCAAATAAGTTTCTTTCAACCGTAAAGTTTTAATTTAGGTGTGTACCCTCGTCCTAACAAAAATTTATTACCAACGATCTTTAGCGAATCCAGTGCAAATACAGTGTCGTGTACTGGGCTATAATTGCCATTAGGGAAAAGGAGTTGCTAGACGTATTCCAGAGAGAATGCACACGGATTGTTTTGTCTACCCGTCGGACTGACCGTATCTCAAATAGTAAGCTGTGCGAAAAATTTGGTTCAATCCCACGTTCTAGGCCTATAATGAGAGAAAGGACACTTCCTGCGGATAACAGATTGTCATTGCCGGCCAACTGTCTAGTGCCAAACGAAAAGCAGGTCGTCCCCGAAAGGAATGGGAGGATGTCGTAAGGAAAGATCTAAGGTAAATGGGAGCTTCTTGGGAGGGTGAAAGAAAGGGATGTTGTATAGACTAGGATGGATGAGGAGTGTAAACATCTTTGACGGTCTCAGGCGGCATAATGGTACCGTGAGTTGTTAGTAGTAGTGGTAGTAATTGTTAGTGACATTCTCTTATAATTCGTTACGTCGCTGGAAAAAAAATTTAAATTATTAATAAAATAAATACTAAGTTACTTTATTCGATGTACCAAAGTCATCAAAATATCCCACATTAGGTTTGTTAATACCGTGAATGCAATTTTCAAAGATTTTTTCTTCCGGTTGTTTTAAAATAATAATGACTAGAACATAATTTGCACCTTACTGATAACAAACTTTTTTTTTTTTAGCTACGTGTCTTTATGTCTCATAAAATAAAATAATAAATAAGTACCATCATATTTTGATTACTAAAACAGAGACAGCGACAGCAAGAGCGGATCCAGGATTATTGTTCGGGGGGGTTTTACTATTTTTCGACTCGGTTTTCGACTAATTTTTACTAAGGTTTTACTAATTTTCGACTCGTTAAAAATTTCGGGGAGGGGTGTTCAAACCGGGTACCCCCCCCCCTGGATACAGCCTTGTGACAGTTTATATATTCCGATATTCATTCGTGAAAGTTTTAATAGTTTTGGATTTATTTAAGTTAAAAAAGAGAAAACATTTAAATGTCTTTTGTTTCAGTAAAGTGCAAATTATGTTCTGGTTTCAGACGGCACAGGGGTGTTAACCCTACTCTTCTTTGCGGTATTTTCAGCTCGTTTTGAGTTTGACTTGGCTATTTATTATAATTTCTGTTCGTTTTTGGTTTCCTTTAGTTATTGATAAGGATTTATAGGAGTTTTACGCTATTTTTTTTTTTTTTTTTTTTTTTTTTAAGCAAGCTTTGCAACCTATTATTCATTCTTGAATACAGAGTTGAGAATTAAACTGGATCAAACCCCCCTCCAATTCATATTTAAGATATAGTTACTAGAGGCTGAGGGAATAGTATTGAGTCTGATACTTTTTTTTGTCTTAATTATGTAAAACCTAATTATGTAGAACAGTGTAAAACGATTTGACTATTTGAAAGAAAGTGAAATATTTTAGAGCCTTCAGTGAATAGGCTACGGAAATATGCATCTACGTCTATGAATTATTACGCATTTACAGAAAATACGCATAAATTATTGCAAGCACTGAAACTTGCTAGTTTCAGGGTCTTTTTGCGATGTGAGCTTCGATTTTTGCGGGCTTTGATACTATGAAAATGTCAAAAATAGGCTTGCTCCAATTTAACACTAAACCCACTGTGTAAAAGAGAGAAGATAAAACGGGTGTTTCAATTAAAATAATATGTGTATTTAATATTAAATTCTAAGATGGCCGAGGCTCTTCACATCTGAGTTTTTTTTAATGTGTCCTGTTTAAAAATTTCTTATGCAGTTTCCAACAAAATACAAAGAGATATCAAAAACTGAAATAATGGTCTTCTTTCTACAATCGGTTTCTTTTGTGTAATAATGCCGCCATTTTTTCAGCTAATCGAATATTAGCAACCTATTAAGTAAGTAAGCAAGTAAGACGGCACTAGACCCATAAGGTCCAAACCGGCGGTGCTGATCTCCGTTTCGACCCCTTCAGCCAGGGATTGCAATGGGGGGGGGGGGCTAACCATCCTGTGCTTTCACACACCCCTCCTGCTTACCTTCCCCAGAACTCTGGCTGAGGATACTGAGTCCCGCTACCGACCCCCGTCCCAAACCAAATAACTGACTACGCCTGGGATCGAACCTGTGCCAACTGGAAAAAGAATTCTCAAACCAGCGCGCCAACCACTTAGCCAGGAGGGCGATTAGCAACCTATTTTACCTACATAAAGGTCAATAGCAATGTCTGGTGGAGTCTAAAAAAATGAACATATTTCGATATGTCTCCCACAGTTGTCATTTCAATTTTTTCTGTGAACCCGAAGGAAATTAATTTTCTATCCGAATTTTACGTGATTTTTCACTTTCATACATAATTAAAAAAGTTTCAGCCTTACGGAGGCACGCTACCCCTACCCCCCTCAAACAACGGTATTGACGCCTTTAAATACAATATTAAAATTGATTTTCTAAGTACCACTGATGATTATATCTAATTTTTTGCATTGATTAATGGGAAATTTACACAACCATTTATATTGGTTCCGAATTATAAAAAATCGGAAATTCAATTTCTAATGAAAGAGATCTCCGTACATTTTGCTTCTAGAAGGTGCCAAAAAAAGAAACACTGGAAAAAAAATCAATAAACAAATAAGCTAAAAATATATAGCACCCAACAACTTAAAAAGTTCTAGTTTTCCTTTAAAGTGTAATGGTCTTTGGGAATCAGATAAACTGTTTGTGTTCGATTTTTGCAGATGAAAGGCACTGTGAAATTTGACTAATTAGTTTTGCTTTTTTATTTTCACGTGGCAATACTGACAACATGGCAACATTGACAGAAATATGATACTGCCCTAAAAGGTTCATAATTTTGAAAAAAAATAAAACATAAATCCTAGAAAACCACCGTTTTCGAATATAAATTAACGCAAGTTGGATCTAGGTTACAAAAAATGTTATTTTTTTATGTCCCTGGAATTTAGAAATTACTAATTTTGATTTTGACAAGCCATCACCTCATACCACTCTTTGAACCTTGTTATATATGAATTTAAATGCATTATTTCAGTTTATCCCGTCTTAATTACTTGGAGCAGCTATCCCAGTTGCAAAAAAAATTATTTTTTATGTCCCTGGAATTTAGAAATTACAAATTTTCATTTTAACGACCCGTCGCTTCACACCACTCTTTGATCCTCGTTATATATTAATTTAAATACATTACTTCAATTTATCCCATTTCCCTTACTTGGAGCAGCTATCCCAGTTGCAAAAATGTTATGTTTTATGTCCCTGGAATTTAAAAATTACTAATTTTCATTTTGACGAGCCGTCGCTTCATACCATTCTTTAATCCTCGTTATATACTACTTTAAATGCACTATTTCAATTTATCCCATCTCCCTTACTTGGAGCAGCTATCCCAGTTGCAAAAAATATTAATTTTTATGTCCATGGACTTTAAAAATTACTAATTTTCATTTTGACTAGCCGTCGCTTCACGCCACTCTTTGATCCTTGATATATATTAATTTAAATACATTTTTCAATTTATTTTATTTCCCTTGCTTGGAGCAGCTATCCCAGTTGCAAAAAAATGTTATTTTTTATGTGCCTGGAATTTAAAACTGACTAATTTTCATGTTGACGAGCCCTCGCTTCACATCACTCTTTGATCCTTGTCATATATTAATTTAGATACATGATTTCAATTTATCCCGTCTCCCTAACTTGGAGCAGCTATCCCAGTTGCAAGAAATATTATTTTTTATGTCCCTGGAATTTAAAAATTACTAATTTTCATTTTGACGAGCCGTCGCTTCACACAACTCTTTGATCCTCGTTATGTATTAATTTAAATACATTATTCCAATTTATCTTAACTTCCTTGCTTGGAGCAGCTATCTCAATTGCAAAAAATGTTCTTTCTTATGTCCTTGGTATTTAGAAACTAATAATTTCCGTTTTGACGAGCCGTCACTTCGCACCATTCATTGATCCTTGTTATATATTAATTTACTTACATTATTCCAATTTATTCCAACTCCCACGCTTGGAGCAGCTATCCAAATTGGCAAATCCAGTTTTTTATTAATTAAAATACATTATTCCAATTTAACCAACTTCCTTGCTTGGAGCAGCTATTTCAGTTGCAAAAAATGTTATTTAAAAAATGTCCTTGGAATTTCAAAATTACTAATTTTCATTTTGACGAGCCATCGCTTCTCACCGCTCTTTGATCCTCGTCACATATTAATTTAAATACATTATTCCAATTTATCCCAACTCGTTTGCTTTGAGCAGTTATGTCAATTGAGAAGCATTTTATTTTTTATATCCCTGGAATTAAAAAATTACTAATTTTCATTTTGACAAGCCATCGCTTCTCACCGCTCTTTGATTCTCGTTATATATTAATTTAAATACATTACTTCAATTTACTTCAACTCCCTTGCTTGGAGCAGCTATCTCAATTGCAAAAAAATGTTATTTCTTATGTCCTTGGAATTTAAAAATTGCTAATTTTCATTTTGACAAGCCATCGCTTCTGACGGCTCTTTGATCTTCGTTATATTTTAATTTAAATACATTATTTCAATTTATTTCAACTCCCTTGATTGGAGCAGCTATCTCAATTGCAAAAAAAAGTAATTTCTTATGTCCTTGGAATTTAAAAATTACTAATTTTCATTTTGACAAGCCATCGCTTCTGACGGCTCTTTGATCCTCGTTATATTTTAATTTAAATACATTATTTCGATTTATTTCAACTCCCTTGCTTGGAGCAGCTATCTCAATTGCAAAAAAAAGCAATTTCTTATGTCCTTGGAATTTGAAAATTACTAATTTTCATTTTGACGAGCCATCGCTTCTCACCGCTCTTTGATCCTCGTTACATATTAATTTAAATACATTATTCCAATTTATCCCAACTCCTTTGCTTTGAGCAGTTATGTCAATTGAGAAACATTTTATTTTTTATATCCCTGGAATTAAAAAATTACTAATTTTCATTTTGACAAGCCATCGCTTCTGACGGCTCTTTGATCCTCGTTATATTTTAATTTAAATACATTATTTCAATTTATTTCAACTCCCTTGCTTGGAGCAGCTATCTCAATTGCAAAAAAAAGTAATTTCTTATGTCCTTGGAATTTAAAAATTACTAATTTTCATTTTGACAAGCCATCACTTCTGACGGCTCTTTGATCCTCGTTATATATTAATCTAAATACATTATTCCAATTTATCCCAACTCCTTTGC
The DNA here is from genome assembly GCF_049724085.1 of Artemia sp. Qi Xiang Cuo. Taxonomy (NCBI): domain Eukaryota; kingdom Metazoa; phylum Arthropoda; class Branchiopoda; order Anostraca; family Artemiidae; genus Artemia; species Artemia sp. Qi Xiang Cuo. The sequence goes on from NC_142803.1 coordinate 55,969,921, forward strand.
TTTGAGCAGTTATGTCAATTGAGAAACATTTTATTTTTTATATCCTTGGAATTTAAAAATTACTAATTTTCATTTTGACAAGCCATCACTTCTGACGGCTCTTTGATCCTCGTTATATTTTAATTTAAATACATTATTTCAATTTATTTCAACTCCCTTGATTGGAGCAGCTATCTCAGTTGCAAAAAAAGTAATTTCTTATGTCCTTGGAATTTAAAAATTACTAATTTTCATTTTGACAAGCCATCACTTCTGACGGCTCTTTGATCCTCGTTATATTTTAATTTAAATACATTATTCCGATTTATCCCAACTCCCTTACTTGGAGCAGCTATCCCAGTTGCAAAAAATGTTATTTCTTATGTCCTTGGAATTTAATAATTGCTAATTTTCATTTTGACGGAGCCATCGCTTCGTACCACTCTGATCCTCGTTATATATTAATTTACTTACATTATTCCAATTTATCCCAACTCCCACGCTCCGAGCAGCTATCCCAATTGGTAAATCCAATATATCCCTATACAGACACCCCTCTTCCTCCTAAAGTAATAATTTGTTAGCCTTATCCACGTGTCACTATGGGAATGATGCGTTCCCACGGAGAGCGGTATGGCCTTTGTCATGATTGTTCAAATAGGTTTCAAAATATATGGATTAATTGTTTAGAGATTGTGATTTCTTTTGTGATCAAAGGGTTACGTGAAAGAGTTTATGGAAAATATCGAAGCGTGATTTTGGTAGACTGTCACCATTAGTCATTTATACTCCAGTTTTGGGCGAAATGAACACTGGGATTAAGTTGGAGTTGAGAATGAACTGAAATCTTCACACGGAGCATTCGGAGCTTAATAGAGATTAAATAAAAAAAACAAGTTTTTTAAACTGAAAGTAAGGAGCGACATTAAAACTTAAAACGAACAGAAATTATTCCGTATATGAAAGGGGCTGTCCCCTCCTCAACGCCTCGCTCTTTACGCTAAAGTTTTTTATTGTTTTAAAAAATAAAGTTGTGAGACAGAGTCAAACTTTAGCGTAAAGAGCGAGGCGTTGAGGAGGGGACAGCCCCTTTCATATACGGAATAATTTCTGTTCGTTTTAAGTTTTAATGTCGCTCCTTACTTTCAGTTTAAAAAACTTGTTTTTTTTATTTAATATCTGATAGTTTTTAGTTAATGCAGCTTTTATTTTGGCTCGCCGTCATTGAATAAGTAAACAAAATTTGCATAAAAATTTTACTTTTCTTTTGCTAAATGGCTGTCTCTAAATTTGGTTCTGACGTAATTTACAAATTAACTTACGTAACGAACTTCTATATTCGCATATTTTTCTTCTGGCAAAAAATACAAACTTGCAGATTTTTGCAAATATGGGCTTGAAGCCTAAGTTAAAGGATTTCCTGAACCGCTGAATCTGACGGTGTGATTTTAATTAAAAACATTTCCCTTTTGGGGGATGTTTCCCTCCTCTTTAAAAAATAGGGTGAGTCTTTTGAGGTTCGTGGCCTTTGATGAGTAATACTGAACTTAATAAAATTCATATATTTAGAATCAGCATTATAAGCTCATTCTTTTGATACATTTATTGAAATCGAAGTTCCGTTTTTAAAAGTTTCGCTTACTATTGAGCCGTATCGCTTGTTTTTTTTTTATTTTTTTTTTATTACGTATTTGTTATTACGTATATGAGGGGGTTCTCCCCTTAGTTAATACCACGCTCATTACGTTAAAAGTTAAAAAAAAATTTATTCACAAACCCCTGAATCACAAAGGCCGTTTAATTAAAATAGATAGCTCTTTTGAAAGCACTAAAAAAAACTGTAGCGTAAAGAGCGAAGTATTGACTTGGGGGAAAACCCCCTCATATACGTAATAATTTCTGTTCATTTTAAGTTCTAATATTGCTTCTTACTTTCAGTTGAACGTACTTGTTTTTTTTTAATTTAATTTCTGATCGTTTTTTAAATAATGCTTGGAAATCCGGCGCCCCCTTCATAGAAATGTCCCTTACCCCAAAGAAACATCCCCCATGGAAAAATTCTCCCGAGTAACCCCCTCCTCCAGCCCCCTCCCCCCCACCAGAAAAAATTTTTTCCTGAAAATGTCTGTATACTTCCCAATAACCAATACAATATGTAAGCAATGGGCAAAGTTCACAATTTGCAGCCCTTCCCCTGGGAACTGTGGGGGATTAAGTCTTCGTAAAAGACATATTTATTAGATTTTCGACTATGCTAAACACAATGGCTATCTCAAAAATTTTAATTGGGTGACTTTGAGAAAAAAATGAGCGTGGGAGGGGGCCTAGTTGCCCTCCATTTTTTTTGGTAACTTAAAAAGGGCACTAGAAATTTTAATTTCCGGTTCAATGAGCCCTCTTACGATATTCTAGGACCACTGGGTCAATACGATTACCCCTGGGGAAAAGAAAAAAAAACAAATAAACACGCACCCGTGATCTTTCTTCTGGCAAAAAATGCAAAATTCCACATTTTTGTAGATAGGAGCTTGAAACCTCTGCAGTAGGGTTATCTGATACGCTGAATATGATGGTGGGAATTTCATTAAGGTTCTGTAACTTTTAGGGGGTCTTTCCCCCTTTTTTCGAAAATCAGCCAAATTTTCAAATTTTCGGCGCGTAACTTTTGATGGGTAAGATTAAACTTGTTGAAACTTATATTTTTGAAATCAGAATTAAAATCTGATTCTTTTTATGTATCTATTGGTACCAAAATTCCGTTTTTTAGAGTTTCGGTTACCATTGAGCCGGGTCGCTCCTTACTTAGAGTTCGTTACCACGAACTGTTTGAAAATTAATTATTTGATTTAACTGTGGAAAAATTATTTCAAAATAATATGATAATAAATTTTTATTGATGATTTTTTATTTTAATTGTCTGAAAATTAAGTAAAAAATGAAACTAACTAAGAAAATTTCGTTTAATGATTTTTTTCAGTATATATGTTTTCGTGGTTGTACCAGCGGAAGGTTTAAAAAAATCTACAAAAAATGGCTAAATAACTACCACAAGAGTGTCTGATATATATCCGACAATTTATGAAAGTACACCTACTCAGAGTACAGTGAGTAGCTCTAAGGATACCTCTAATAAGGATACCTCTACCTCTAATGATAATCCTCTCGCTCTCAAAGAAACCCATTCAAAATGTCTAATCTGAAAGATAAAAGTTCAAATGTAGTATTAATTTCTTAGAACCTGAAACGGCATTTTCAAATCCTTCAAGAAACAGAAATTAGGGCTACCAGATTACTCTAAATAACGAAATAGCTATTATTAGAGAAGAAATGTCTTATGTTATAAGTACTATGCCTCAAAGAATTTTATCTTCTAAGCTCAAGTACATGGATTTATTTTATTTGAACTTTCGAAAAAAAAATCCTCTGTAATTTCCTAAAGGACAAAAAATGGAGACAAAGAACTGTTGTCGAGTTCTAATTTCCTTAAAAATGTCTCACAAATTATAGTGGACAGCAATTTTTGGACGTTCTTCTGAAATTTTTCAAAAAAAAATTGATTGAGATATAAATTAAACTCGTTATCAGTATTAATTTCATTAGTATTGATGAAATTTAAGTTAAATTCATTAATTACTTTTCTGTGTAATGTCCCTATGGCTTTATATCTTTCTCTGGAAAATAATAACCAAAAAGACTCACTTCGCAGAGATTTTGTCTACCAAAAAGCCTGCTTCATGGGACCTTTGTCATCTCCTTCTGATCGCGTTGCTCCTTACATTTTTGAGCTCGGGCCTAATGGTGTTTTAGAACCCTCCCTTCGCTGGGGTAGGCCTCTAGCCCTTGGCACTCACACTTGGGCATTCACCTTGATTAGACTGAGGGTTCAATTCCTCAGTCTTTACAATTAGCCCTGGTCTCGTTCTGGCGGTGCTTGGCCCTTCGTCCTTCAGGACTGAAAAATCCTAGATTTTTTTTCATTTCCCTTCTGCTTGCTTAACCCTGTACAATTGGCAGCTCATGCCTTTAGCCCTCGTAAGTGTCCTAATTTCACTCAGGCCTTCCCTATACACACGTAAATAAAAAAAAAAACAAGTTTTATCTACTGAAAATAAGGAGCAACATTAAAACTTAAAACATACAAAAATTATTCCATATATGAGGGGGGCTGCCCCCTTCTCAAAACCCCTCTCTTCACGCTAAAGTTTTTTAAGTACTTTTAGAAAAGGTTCTGATTCTAATTACACGGTCCTTGCGTTTCAGGAATCGTTCTTAAAGAATTAAGACAAAACCTAAAACTTTAGCGCAAAGAAAATGGCATTGCGGAGGGGCAGCCCCCCTCATATATGGAATAATTCCTGTTTGTTTTAAGTTTTATTGTTGCTTTAATGTTGCTAGAAAAACTATTTTTTAGTTATTTAATTTCTGATCGTCTTTAAAATAATCCCAGGAAATCCACCCCTCGCGAAAAATTACTCTATATAAATTTCCTCACACATAATATTCTTTCGCCAGGAAATAACCCCTGGATAATACCATCCTCGCTGCGACTTCCCCCTAGAAAATGTCTTGCTTACGATTCCGCCTGAAAAATACTCCTTAGTATACTTTCATTTAAAGAAAGACTTCTTTTTATTTAATTTCTAAGCCTTTTTGAGGTCATGGGGGGATCCCCTTTTGTGAAAAATATGTCACGAAAATCTCCCCCAATAGAAAGTTTCACGCACAGAAAATTTCCCCATAGAGAATTTCTCCTGGTGATAATTTTCCCATGGAGGATTCTTCCCTTGGGAAATACCCCCCCCCGCCACGACGTAAAAATACCCCATAGAATTCTAATTCCGCATAAAGTTTCCCTCGGAACATCTCCACATGGGAAATTGAGTCACCAAAGAGAAAGTAAGACAAACAAAAAGAATTACGTACAGAAATTCTGGTAAATTCCCCCCGTGTGAAATTTCCTCTGGAAAGTTCACCCTCGTTCACCTCCTCCCCCAAGGACTATTCTCCCCGTGCAGAAGGCCCTACAGAAAATCCCCCAAAAATGTGTTTATGCATCCCAATAAAAAAATACAATATCTAAATAATGGTAAATTTTGTCATTTGCAAGACTTTCCCCAGAGGCTGTGGGGGGCCATGTCATCCTCAAAGGCAGAGTTATTGTACCTTTTAACTATACTGGACGGGCAATGGTTATGTCTATCTCAAAATTTTGGTCAGATGACTTGGTGGGAAAGGGTTTTGGAGGGGGGCTTGTTGCCCTTCAATCTTTTTGGTCACTTGAAAAAAAAACTCTACAGTAGGGGTTTTGTGATATTCTCCATCTGATGTTGCAAGTTTCGCTAAGATTCCTTGACTTTTTGGCGTATTTTCCCCTTTTTTTGGAAATTACACAAATTTTCTCAGGCTAGTCGCTTTGATGGATAACATTAAACTTAATGAACTCTATATATACGGAATCAGGATAAAAAGCGTTTTGATGCATCTTTTGTTATCAAAATTCCGCTTTTTATAGTTTCGGTCACTAATGGGTCTAGTCCCTTCTTATTTATTTACACGAACTGTTTGTAAGATGTTTTGAATCAGATTGACAAACAATTGAAAAAGAAAAGTGATGTAAGTAGAGGAGGGGGTGCTACTCCGGGACGAACCACGTGGTTTATGGTTTTCTCAGTGAGAATGAAAAAACAGGAATTTTCTCACTTGGAAAAACATGAATTTTGTCGCATTTATGGTTGTTTTCATGGATGGATATGTGTGTTGTTCGATTTATTTGATGTTTTTCTCGGATGTCAACATCAAATTATGGATGTTTTATGGTTTTTGTCAGTGAGAATTTGAAAAACATGAATTTTCTCACATTTATGTCTGTTTTCATGGTTTTTGTCAGTGAGAATTTGAAAAACAGGGACTTTGTCACATTTATGTTTGTCAACAGCAATTCATGTCTGTTAAATGGTTTTCTCACTGAGAATGGAAAAACAGAAACTTTCTCACTTGAAAAACCATGAATTTTGTCACATTTTATGGTTGTTTTCATGGTTTTTGTCAGTGAGAATTTGAAAAACAGGAATTTTGTCACATTTTTGTATGTTTTTATGGTTTTTGTCAGTGAGAATTTGAAAAACAGGAACTTTCTCACTTGGAAAACCATAAACCACGTGGTGCTGTCACGAGTCAGAACACCTGTGCTGTCGACCTCAATTCACCTATCGTGAATCAATAATTCCCCTTAGAAACAACAAATTAATTTTCCTTTCTTGACAGATCAATCAATCAATGACATCATCTGTCAGACTTTAAAAATTTTCACCTAGAAACATTTTTCCAGGAATAGATCCAAAATCATTAATGTCTTTGTCTCGGGAACAGTTCTACTGGTCGAACTCCAAAGGATATTAATAACCAAAGGACATGGAAACAATTAGGCAAGAAACATCTTAGCGATGAATTGTTTTAGCGCGCGAGAAGGTTTCATATTAATTTGAAATGCGTTAGCACAGAGATGCCAATAACAAAGGAACACGCTGAATTTACGTTTAGGGATTATTTGGGTGAAACCGTTTTAGACAGGTTATGGAACTATTTCGGCGAAACAGATAGAGACATTTTAAAAGAAGATTTTGAAGAGATTTTGGAGGAGGTTTTGAGTGTGGTCGTTATAATACACAAGTTTCATTTGAACAGTGTTGTGAGGTCCTCTAACCCAACCCCAAAGGGTCCCAATCCTCCTACCCCAACCCCGAAGGAAGCTCCCGATCCTCACAGCCCCCCACCCTCCCTCCGGGCCAACGGCGCCCATGTTTGGCCGACTGCTTGTCTGGAAGGCACAGGTTACGTCTGGTGGAGGGTGGAGGGGGCGACGGTAGGTTCTTGTACAGGAGCTATGACTTGTGCAGCCGGGGTAGCTTCTGAGCCCCTTGAAAAAGCTTGTGTAGGTGGGGCTTCGGCATTGAAGCTATTCACCCACTCTCTTTTTAGTGTTTGGTCAGACAGCATTGTGGCTCGATTAAGAGTGGCTTGCGTAGGTGGCTGCACTTGGGCAGGTAGTGTGGAGCTGGGGGCTTCGGCCAGCGATCATATTGCATGGCATGGGGCGCATTATTGGACCTCGTCTTCTTGGAAGGAGGGGGCACGCATTCTTCGCTATTTGCGTCAGACATAGGGTCCGCAAATTCTTCATAATTTGCCTTAAAGAAGAGAAGAAAAATCAAAATAATTTCTCCCTTTTTACAGAAAGAAAGTTATTAAACATAATTTTGTTTACTTTATCACTAAGAAAGTAAATATTTCGCGAGAAATATAGTTGACTTAGAAATCAAGCGTTTTTATTAGACCCTCAGTAGTCTATAGCCATAGGATAGAAATAATTGTTTCTATTTTTACCATTTAAATGTTCGAGTCTATATGCTTTAAATTAGATCGTTAACCCATCGACATGTAGGCCTATATTTTGCAAACATTGGTTAAAAATGCTATTCAATTTACGCATAATATAAGCTTCATGCAACTCCTACAGACTTTTCTTTCTAGCCTTGCATATCAAAGTTAAAAATCCTGGATTCACGCTCCCCTCCCGGCCCCAAATTTAGGAAAATTAAGCCATCACACTCAGAGAGTTAATCATGCGTTTTATTCAGGCGAAAGGCATATCTTACTAGCTTTTATTCAAGCGAAAGGAATATCTTACTATCTTTTATTCTAATGTTATTGCTAAAATCAATAAATTATGAATTATCACTTCTGTATTATATGTCTCATACTAGCTATAACCCCAAGCCACAGCAAACAGCCGTGAGTCTTGCTCCCCGCCCGACCCCGAAGGTCGGCCACTTAAGCCCTATCTCTCAGATGGGTAATCCTTCTTTTTATTCAAGCGACATTCTGTTCTTAATAGGTTTTATTCAAGCGAAAGGCATATCTTACTAGCTTTTATTCAAGCGAAAGTCATATCTTACTAGCTTTTATTAAAAAGTTATTGCTAAAATAAATAAATGATGAAGAATCAATACTATTTTATATTTATAATAACAGCGCTCACCCCACGCGCCAGCACAAACAGGGGAGGCTCGCGCCCCGCCCGGCGCCGGCGTGAGGACCCGTAAGACAGACATCTCATAGATTTTATTCGGTGTTTTATTCAATCGAAAGGCCTATCTTACTAGCTTTTATTCAAGCGAAAGGCATATCTTACTAGCTTTTATTCAAATGTTATAGCTAAAATCACTAAATGATGAAGAAGCAATTATCTTTTCTATTTCTAATAAAAGCGCTAACCCCCCTCCCCACAACAAAAATCCTGGATTCACGCCTGGGACTATAAAAGAAACTTTATTGAAGGCTTGAAAATAATCTGTTTCTCTTCCCCAAAATAGCGCAGTGCGTCTGCGCCTAATTATTACAATTGCCTCAGTGTTTTAATTTGACAGAAGAATAGTCCCTTTGGCTGCTGCGTTTGTAAACAAACCCGGAAAGAGGGTGCCAAACTAATTTTAACCCTGCGGAAATGTATTGTCAAAACCAGAGCGGCATTTTCATTAAAGATTGACAAAAGTAAGTGATCGCTTTTAGCTGGAAATATTAAAGGAAAGAATTTAGCAAAATGCTATTTCTTTTTGTGAGAATTAACTTACGAATTAACTTACGTAACAAATTTACATATTCTTATGTTTTTGGGGTAAAGATGGTGGGAGCAGTGAAGATGTTAAAAATAGAATAGCCAAGGCTCAGAGTGTTTTTTCACAGTTAAAAAAAGTATGAAAGAATAGGAAGATAAGTCTGCAAACCAAGATTAGAATCTTAGAAGCTACAGTGATGACAGTGGTCAAATATGGCTCTGAAGCATGGACGCTCCGAAAAGCGGATTAAGATTTACTAGATGTTTTCCAGAGAAATTGCTTAAGGATTGTTATGGGTACCCGGCTGACTGACCGTATTTCAAACAATAGGCTATACGAAAAATGTGGTTCAATACCGCTTTCTAGGTCTATAATGAAAGAAAGGTTGAGGTGGTTAGGGCATGTTGTGCGGATGAAGGATGACAGATTGCCGAAGATTGTTCTTTTCGGCCAACCATCTAGGGCTAAACGGAAAGCAGGTCGTCCCCGTCTGGGGTGGGAGGACGTCATAAAGAAAGATTTAAAGGAAATGGGAACTTCGTGGGCGGGTGTAA